>NC_069501.1:322143536-322278536 GCF_027579735.1 Bombina bombina | reverse complement strand
CCACCCCAGACATCGTGGACACCTACATTATAATTATTAACCCCTAATCTGCCGCTCCGGACACCGCCACCACCTACATTATATGTATTAACCCCTAATTTGCTGCCCCCAACATCGCCAACACCTACATTATATTTATTAACCCCTAATCTGCCACCCCCAATGTCACCGCAACCTACCTACATTTATTAACCCCTAATCTGCTGCCCCCAACGTCACCACCACTATATTAAAGTTATTAACCACTAAACCTAAGTCTAACCCTAACACCCCCTAACTTAAATATAATTACAATAAATCTAAATAAAAATTACTATCATTAACTAAATCATTCCTATTTAAAACTAAATACGTACCTGTAAAATAAACCCTAAGCTAACTACAATATAACTAATAGTTACATTGTAGCTATCTTAGGGTTTATTTTTATTTTACAGGCAAGTTTGTATTTATTTTAACTAGGTAGAATAGTTATTAACTATTTAATAACTACCTAGCTAAAAAAAAAAAAAAATTACCTGTAAAATAAAACCTAACCTAAGTTACACTAACACCTAACACTACACTATAATTAAATACATTAACTAAATTAAATACAATTACCTAAATTAAATTAACTTAGCTAAAGTACAAATGACAGATATTTAAACTAATTACACCTAATCTAATAGCCCTATTAAAATAAAAAAAGCCCCCCCAAAATAAAAAAAAACCTAGCCTAAACTAAACTACCAATACCCCTTAAAAGGGCCTTTTGTGGGGCATTTCCCCGAAGTAATCAGCTCTTTTACCTGTAAAAAAAAATACAAACAACCCCCCCAACAGTAAAACCCACCACCCACACAACCAACCCCCCAAATAGAATACTATCTAAAAAAACCTTAGCTCCTCATTGTCCTGAAAAGGGCATTTGGATGGGCATTGCCTTTAAAAGGGCAGTTAGCTCTATTGCAGCCCAAAGTCCCTAACCTAAAAATAAAACCCACCCAATACACCCTTAAAAAAACACTAACCCTCTGAAGATCGACTTACCGGGAGAAGTCTTCATCCAAGCCGGGCCGAAGTCCTCAATGAAGCCGGGAGAAGTCTTCATCCAAGCCGGGCGAAGTGGTCCTCCAGACGGGCAGAAGTCTTCATCCAGACGGCATCTTCTATCTTCATCCATCCGGTGTGGAGCGGGTCCATCTTCAAGACATCCGACGCGGAGCATCCTCTTCATCCGACGACTAAAGCTGAATCAAGGTACCTTTAAGTGGCGTCATCCAAGATGTCGTCCCTTAGATTCTGATTGGCTGATGGAATTCTATCAGCTATTTAATAAGTAATTGTATTTAATAGGTAATTGTATTTAATTTAGTTAATTTATTTAATTGTAGTGTAGTGTTAGTGTAACTTAGGTTAGGTTTTATTTTACAGGTAAATTTGTCTTTATTTAAGCTAGGTAGTTATTAAATTGTTAATAACTATTTAATAACTATTCTACCTAGTTAAAATAAATACAAACTTGTCTGTAAAATAAAAATAAACCCTAAGCTAGATACAATGGCCTCTAGTTATCAAGCCGTCAACCGCAAATATGCTGGAATTCCACAGCGTATTTGTGGTGAGGCTGATTCGCCTTAGTTATCAAAGGCTAGAGACCGGCAAAAGTAGAATCTAGTGACGTAAGCTACGATCCGCCAGTCTCAGTCCGACACAGATCGATTCTTATGTCACTACAGATGTGCCGAACGCAAGGCACAATCTGACTACTTTTGCTAGTTATCAATTAACTAGCAGGTACGCTCGGCACTTTTCTGACCCAGTGTACCTGGTTTTCAATCCGCCGCCCTGGAGGCGGCGGATCCTATAGGAATCTATGGGAAGACTGACAGCAGCGAAAGCTCATGTTCGCTACTGCCCGATATCCCATTGATTTCGATGGGAGATGTCTGCACCTAACACACTAACATGTACCCCGAGTCTAAACACCCCTAATCTGCCCCCCCTACACCGCCGCCACCTAAATAAATTTATTACCCCCTAAACCACCGCTCCTGGACCCCGCCCCACTATAATAAACTTATTAACCCCTAAACCGCCGCTCCTGGACCCCGCTGCACTATAATAAATATATTAACCCCTAAACCGCCACTCCTGGACCCCAACGCAACTAAATTAAATGTTTAACCCCTAAACCGCCGCTGCCGGACCACGCTGAACCTAATTTAAATTTATAACCCCTAAACCGCCGCTCCCGGACCCCGCCGCCACCTATATTAAACTTATTAACCCCTATCCTGCCCCACCTATATTAAACTTATTAACCCCTAAACCTAAGTCTAACACTAACACCCCCATAACTTTAATATTATTTTAATCTAAATTAAACTTACTATTATTAACTAAATTATTCCTATTTAAAACTAAATACTTACCTGTAAAATAAACCCTAAGATAGCTACAATATAATTAATAATTATATTGTAGCTATTTTAGGATTTATTTTTATTTTACAGGCATTTTTGTATTTATTTTAACTAGGTACAATAGCTATTAAATAGTTAATAACTATTTATTAGCTACCTAGCTAAAATAAATACAAAATTACCTGTAAAATGAATCCTAACCTAAGTTTAAACTTCTTGTAATTTTTTTTTAGTGTTTGTTTGTTTTTGCACTATAGTTTAGTTTATTTAATTTTAGGTAATTTTAGTTAATTAATTTAATTAATTTAATGATAGTGTAGTGTTAGGTGTAATTGTAACTTAGGTTAGGATTTATTTTACAGGTAATTTCGAATTTATTTTAGCTAGGTAGGGGTTAATAACTTTATTCAGTTGCAGGGGGCTCCGGGAGCGGCGGTTTAGGGGGTAAAACAGTATAGTATGGTGTAGGTGCTTAGTGACTGGCTAGCAAGAAAGCTGCGAAGAAGCCAATGAGCAGCGAGATCGATGACTGTCAGTTAACAACAGTCAGCTTCTCATCGCGCCGTACTTAGTGCGCGGCTTCTTGACAGCTTTCTTGATAACTTTGGTGAACGTATTCAGGTCCACGTTGGCGATGGTAGGTGAGCTTAGGCGAGCGTATTGGGCCGGCGAATGCAGGAAAGTAGACGGCTTCATACATAGAGGCCAATGTAACTATTAGTTATATTGTAGCTAGCTTAGGGTTTATTTTATAGGTAAGTATTTAGTTTTAAATCGGAATAATTTAGTTAATTATAGTAATATGTTTTTAGATTTATTGTAATTATATTTAAGTTAGGGGGTGTTAGGGTTAGGGTTAGACTTAGGTTTAGGGGTTAATAACTTTAATATAGTGGCGGCAATGTTGGGGGCAGCAGATTAGGGGTTAATAAATGTTGGTAGGTTGCGGCGACATTGGGGGCGGCAGATTCGGGGTTAATAAATAGTATGTAGGTGTCGGCGATGTTGGGGGCAGCAGATTAGGGGTTAATACATATAATGTAGGTGGCGGCGGTGTCCGGAGCGACATATTAGGGGTTAATTATAATGTAGCTGTCGGGGGTGGCAGATTAGGGGTTAATAAATATAATGTAGGTGGCGGCAATGTTGGGGGCAGCAGATTAGGGGTTCATACATATAATGTAGGTGGCGGCGGTGTTCGGAGCGGCAGATTAGGGGTTAAAATTTTTATTATTGTGTTTGCGATGCAGGAGGGCCTCGGTTTAGGAGTTAATAGGTAGTTTATGGGTGTTAGTGTACTTTTTAGCACTTTAGTTATGAGTTTTGTATTACGGCGTTGTACCATAAAACTCATATCTTCTGACTTTTAAATGCGTTAGGACTCTTGACAGGGTAGGGTGTACCGCTCACTTTTTGGCCTCCCAGGACTGAGTGCTTATTTTTGCTAAACTATTTGGATCCATTATACAGCATCGTGGCACTGATGAACATTGTTTTATGGAGTGCATCTATTTGGAATATATATATATATATATATATATATCTGTACATCTAGGGTTTTGCTCGTTCAGAGAGGGATTGCCTGGTATTTCAGGGCTGGACTGTACTGTTAAGTCAGGATCAGACTGATATGCTTCAGGAAAGTTCTTCTCTGTGAAAGGCACATGTTGAGCAAAAAGAGGCAGCTTCTTGGGTGGTAACTAGCCATAGGACAAGCTATTAAGCTTTTGTTCGTTCCCAGGTTGAGCGCTTCTCTCTTTTTATTTAAGTGTATTTATCTTGCCTTCTAGTGGCTTGTTAGGCATATTCTTTCCACTGCCTTTAAAATGCAGACAAAGAGCAGAGCACTAGCAAACAATCGGCCAGATTACAAGTTTTTCGTTATGAGCTGTGCGGTGCTAACGAGCAGTTTTTTCTCACCGCTCACTTTCCTACAGTGCTGGTATTACGGGTTTTTATAAACCCGGCGTTAAAAGGCAAGAACTGAGCGTAGAGCAAAATTTAGCTCCATACCGCACTCCAATACCAGCGCTGCTTAAGTCAGCGGTGAGCTGGTCATACGTGCTCTGCACGATTTCCCCATAGACATCAATGGGGAGAGCCGGCTGAGAAAAAGTCTAACACCTGCCAAAAAGCAGCGTAAAACTCAGTAACGCAGCCCCATTGATTCCTATGGGGAAACACATTTCATGTTTACACCTAACACCCTAACATGAACCCTGAGTCTAAACACCCCTAATCTTACACGTATTAACCCCTACTCTGACACCCCTGACATCGCTGACACCTACATTATATTTATTAACCCTTAATCTGCTGCCCCCAACATCACCAACACCTACATTATTTTTTATTAACCCCTAATCTGCCACCCCCAATATCGCCGCAACCTACCTACACTTATTAACCCCTAATCTGCCGCCCCCACTATATTAAATTTATTAACCCCTAACGCCCCCTAACTTAAATATAATTTAAATGAATATAAAAAATATTCCTATCATTCACTACATTATTCCTATTTAAAACTAAATACTTACCTATAAAATAAACCCTAAACGAGCTACAATAATTATAATAATAGTTACATTGTAGCTATCTTAGGGTTAATTTTTATTTTACAGGCAAGTTTGTATTTATTTTAACTAGGTAGACTAGTTATTAAATAGTTATTAACTATTTAATAACTACCTAGCTAAAATAAATACAAATTTACCTGTAAAATAAAACCTAACCTGAGTTACACTAACACCTAACACTACACTATAAGTAAATAAATTCCCTACATTAAATATATTAATAAATTAAATTAGCTAAATCACAAAAAACAAACAAACATGCAATCAGCAAATAGGATTGAGCTGGCATTCTATTGGTTGTTCCAATCAGCCAATAGAATGCAAGCTCAATCCTATTGGCTGATTGGATCAGCCAATAGGATTTTTTCTACCTTAATCTAAGGGACGCCATCTTGGATGACGTCACTTAAATTAATATTCATTATGAAGAAGCCGTCGAAAGAAGAAGATGCTCTGTGTCGGATGTCTTGAAGATGGACCCGCTCCACGCCGGAAAGATGAAGATAGAAGATGCCGTCTGGATGAAGACTTCTGCCCATCTAGAGGACCACTTCTGTCCGTCTGGAGGACCACTTCTGCAGGCTTCGTTGAGGAAATCTTGCCGATTGGATGAAGACTTCTCCCGGTAAGTGAATCTTCTGGGGTTAGTGTTAGGATTTTTTTAAGGGTGTATTGGGTGGGTTTTATTTTTTAGATTAGGGACTTTGGGCTGCAATAGAGCTAAATGCCCATAAAAGGGCAATGCCCATACAAATGCCCTTTTCAGGGCAATGGGGAGCTTAGGTTTTTTTAGTTAGTATTTTATATGGGGGGTTGGTTGTGTGGGTTGTGGGTTTTACTGTTGGGGTTTTTTTTTTTTTACAGGAAAAAGAGCTGATTTATTTCGGGCAATGTCCCGCAAAAGGCCCTTTTAAGGGCTATTGGTAATTTTGTTTAGGCTAGGGTTTTTTTTATTTGGGGGGGGGGCTTTTTTATTTTGATAGAGCTATTAGATTAGGTGTAATTAGTTTAAATATCTGTAATTTTCATAGCGTCCATGGAGGCTTGGAATGTTCCATCGCTGTCCTGGATGGGACAAATAGAGGCCTTCAAGATGAGTCTCCTCCCCAAATTGACCTATATTTTTAGATATTTACCTATCCCAATTCCTAAGTCCTTGATCCGCAAATTTCAACAACAGTGCAATAAATTTATTTGGCGTAATAAAGCCCCTAGAATTGCCACTAGTACCTTGCAGCAACCTATACTGTCCGGAGGTGCAGCTGCCCCTAACATACTCTACTATCACAAGGCTGCTCAGCTGTCTCAAGTGACACAATGGGGTACATCTACGCAAAGTAGATGGGCAGAGATAGAGCAGGCCTCATTCCCACCGGGATATTCCCTTGAGGACTTGATTTGGCTCCCTAAACATTCCAGGCCACAAGCTCTATTACTAAATTCCATTATAGCCTTGAATCTGAAATTTTGGGACAAGATCCATAACTTGTCCACATTTGCTCCACATCCGTCCCCATCCCACAAGATAAAGGGGTTACTTCTTGCAGTACCAGATACTCACCCATCTCTCTGGTCTGACTTAGGCATCACTAGTATTGTAGACCTTTATGAAGGTACCCAGTTAATCGCATACCATGCCTTTCTTTGGAGATATAACCCGCCCTACATTTTGAATTGGTCGTGGGGGCTTTGATAGGGGCCCGCTAAGACCTAAAACGAAGTGGGAAATGAGATGGGATTCAAAAATCTCACACAAAAAGTTGCTCTCGTCCTTTTACCAGGATATCTTGCATCCCCCAATCTTTCCTAAGTCTCCACCGGTGAAACACTGGGAATCTTCCCTGGAAATGACCCATGAGCCTTTACTATGGATATCGGCAATTCAACTAACCAAAAAAGCGGTCCACTGCATTACTCTTTATGAGTGGTTTCTCAAAATATTACTACAATGGCACATGACACCTGTCCGCTTATTCAAAATCTCACATACTAATTCTCCCATATGTTGGAGAGGCTGCGATGCGCTAGGCACCCCACTACACATATGGTGGACTTGCCCGATAATTACTCCTTTATGGCAGAAAGCAATCCAGCACTGCAATGCGAAAAACATCCAAATACCGATTACACCAAGTGTAGGCTTATTTCACATCCTACCCGTGAACTTAACTCTCCCACAAAAACTGTTCTGTATGTATCTATTTCTTGCAATCAAGTTATCTATAGCCCAAATGTGGCTTCAGACAGCCTCACCGCTCTGGGAATTGGTTGTAGATACTTTGTGATATATTAAATCAATGGAAGCATATGTTTCCCATATACATGGCTCCAAAGACCTCCAAATCTTAGTCTGGGACTACAGCCCCACATGAATCTTCCTGTTGACTTCATTTTATAACATCATAGACTAGAAAAATACTTTGTACCATAGGGACATATCCTGTATCAATTATGTCCCTATGGCTGCTCCCTTTCCCTCACCACCCTCTACTTCCCCCTTCTCCCTCTACCCCCCTTTTTTTATTATTATTCTCTTTCTCCTCCTCTTTTTGCTCTCTCTTCTGTCTCTCTTTCTTCACTCAGCGATACCATGGAAAATCAAGGGTCTCTTTTCGATCAGTAATTACTGGTCGATTGCAGATGCTGAAATATTTACTGATTTTAATACTATTTGTTTGAAATATGTTTATATATTACATGCTAATTTTGGTGTTCTATTGTTATATCTGTTTCACGCTTGTTGTTTTCTGTTGTCACAGTTTAACATTGCCATTGCACATAAACATCTTTATCTTGATGATAACTGAGAACATAAGACCCTACCTAGCCTATGAGCTTGGGGGCATGGCGAAATATGGACTGAGTTCGCTGAAACACCATTATTGTAATAGACCTACTGTTAATAGTAATTATTTGGAATCATTGTGTCAACTATATTACTGTTTATGTATTTAACATATCTTTATAAAAATAAAAACTATTTAAAAAAAAAAAAAAAAAGATCTGTAATTTTTTTTTCTTTCTGTAATTTAGTGGGGTTTTTTTTGTGATTTAGCTAATTTATTTTAATGTATTTAATTGTATTTAATGTAGGGAATTTATTTAATTATAGTGTAAGGTTAGGTGTTATTGTAACTTGGGTTAGGTTTTATTTTACAGGTAAATTTGTATTTATTTTAGCTAGGTAGTTATTAAATAGTTAATAACTATTTAATAACTATTCTGCCTAGTTAAAATAAATACAAACTTGCCTGTAAAATAAAAATAAACCCTAAGCTAGATGCAATGTAACTATTAGTTATATTGTAGCTATCTTAGGGTTTATTTTATAGGTAAGTATTTAGTTTTAAATAAGAATAATGTAGTTAATGATAGGAATTTTATTTATATTAATTTAAACTATATTTAAGTTAGGGGGTGTTAGGGTTAGACTTAGGTTTAGGGGTTAATACATTTAGAATAGTGTTGGCGACGTTCAGGACGGCAGATTAGGGGTTAATAAATGTAGGTAGGTGGGGGCGATGTTGGGGGCAGCAGATTAGGGGTTAATAAATATACTGTAGGTTGAGGCGATGTCCGGAACGGAAGATTAGGGGTTAATAAGTATAATGTAGGTTTAGGGGTTAATAGGTAATTTATCTGTGTTAGTGTACTTTTTAGCACTTTAGTTATGAGTTTTATGTTACGGCATTGTAGTGTAAAACTCATAACTACTGACTTAAAAATGCGTTAGGGATCTTGGAGGTAAAGGGTGTACCGCTCACTTTTTGGCCTCCCAGAACAGACTCGTAATACCGGTTTTATGGAATTCCCATAGAAAAAAGACTTTACGAAGTTTACGTAAGTCGGTTTGCGGTAAGGCTTAAAAAGTGTGCGGTGCCCCTAAACCTGCAAGACTCGTAATACCAGCGGGCGTAAAAAAGCAGCGTTAGGACCTTTTAACGCTGCTTTTTTACCCTAACGCACAATTCGTAATCTAGCCGATTATATCTACCTCGACATCAAATATCAACAATAATGGACATAACTAAATAGTATATGACTGTTTTATTTCCACAACTGAAGGCATATACTGAGTCTGCAGTTTTATTGTACTTTAGTATGTATGGAGAGAGTGGTGTGTACTCAGTGGACACACCACGCCCTTAGGGGGCGCTTCCTCAGTTCCAATATAATAGGTGATATGGTAGTGCTTGTAATGTCTCAACAGAAAAAAACTGAAAAAAAATGGCCTAAATCTAAAAATATGATAATAGCAACAATAATAAAACTATAAATAAAACCCTAAAAAATCTAAAATGTGGACATAAGTAAGTAACCACAATACTGAAAATAATAGTAAAAAACTATATATATATATATATTACTAGAATATAAACATAGATTGGAAAAAATATTAAAACCAATTCAAAACCAAATAATGATAATGTGAAAGTCTATGAGTCCAGGGTAATGACAGTTCCTAGATGTTTGAGGCTGCACTCTGTCAAAGGATGGCTATCCTGTAGTGTGGAATCTAGAAAAGAATAAAAAACAGAGGCGCCACCATGGCCTAATATCGCCAGTACAGGTAAAATGAGCAGCAATATGAGAATGTGAATACTCACAAACATAAAGCACCCCACTGGTGCTAGTAGAGCAGACTGACACTTCTCAGTGGTTCAGCACACTGTATCCAAAGCGCAGAGACAGTCAGGAATCCTCTGACACTCCAATGTATATGTGCCTATGGATAGAGGAAAAAGCAACACGACATGGCCCAATATCATCAGGACAAGGGGAAAATAATACCAATTGCTTGCACTTACAAGATGGTGGGCACCTGCAGGTGCAATCTCAGCAAACTGGAGCCAAAACGTCGCCCAGTAGACTTAAAACAGCAATCCTCAACAGGAACCAGGATCAACGATATAATTTATCACAGGAGGTGAAAAAAATACACACAATAGCAAGTGTATAAAAGTATAAAAAGTCTTTATTAACACAGCAACTAGTTTCTCAGCCTACTCAGGGCTGTTTCATCAGGTTATGACAAACATTATAAAACACTTGCTATTTAACAGAAATCTAAAAACAAATGGGCTATTGTGATTGGATAATCAATTAGCAGAAACACAATTGGCAAAAAAACCCACACCTTGTAGTGATTGTAGTTAGGTGTGGGTTTTTTTGCCAATTGTGTTTCTGCTAATTGATTATCCAATCACAATAGCCCATTTGTTTTTAGATTTCTGTTAAATAGCAAGTGTTTTATAATGTTTGTCATAGCCTGATGAAACATCCCTGAGTATGCTGAGAAACTAGTTGCTGTGTTAATAAAGACTTTTTATACTTTTATACACTTGCTATTGTGTGTATTTTTTTTACCTCCTGTGATAAATTATATCGTTGATCCTGGTTCCTGTTGAGGATTGCTGTTTTAAGTCTACTGGGCGACGTTTTGGCTCCAGTTTGCTGAGATTGCACCTGCAGGTGCCCACCATCTTGTAAGTGCAAGCAATTGGTATTATTTTCCCCTTGTCCTGATGATATTGGGCCATGTCGTGTTGCTTTTTCCTCTATCCATAGGCACATATACATTGGAGTGTCAGAGGATTCCTGACTGTCTCTGCGCTTTGGATACAGTGTGCTGAACCACTGAGAAGTGTCAGTCTGCTCTACTAGCACCAGTGGGGTGCTTTATGTTTGTGAGTATTCACATTCTCATATTGCTGCTCATTTTACCTGTACTGGCGATATTAGGCCATGGTGGCGCCTCTGTTTTTCATTCTTTTCTGTTTTATTGTACTTACCAGTTTTGTAGTATTTATTTGAATCTCATATTCAAAGCACGTCTTAGCTGCATTATACACAGTATATGGTTGTCTCCACTTCAAATCGATTATAGTTTGGGTAGAATAATTTGTAATTAATGGTGGATTGAAGAGTTCTGTAAAGAATACAAAAAAACTATAAGATACTGTTCTCTACAAGAGGAAAACACATGAGGGTAGGAATCCCTTTAATAAATAAGAACAATATAATGCACACACTTTGTAGATAGCTGATTATGAATTATACCACTCACAAATTATAAAATGTTGCTGCACGGGTCATTACATTTATATTTTATATTATAATTAGATCTGTATTTTCGTCCTACTTTCACTACATAATGTATTATTCCAATTCACAGTTTAATATGCAATGCTCATTACCCTACTGTTCTAAGGAGTAACTCATCCTCTCTAATAGGCAAAGCACTAGACACTGGACTTGTACCCCATAAGCTACAGAGAAAAAATATTTCTATTAATGAACTTCTAAGTTTCTATATTATGCACAGAAGATCAAGCTGACAATATAATATAGCATTTTTTAATGTACTAATATAAATAGTTATAAGCTAGTGTATACTGTTCTTTAGCATGATTATGTAAATAAATCGTTTTTCAAAAAACTTTAAAGAAAGAAAATGATAGTGAGATCCACTTATCATAAAAAAGACAGGGAATCAAGCACTCTTAACTTTTTATTGATTTAGCTTATAGATTTTTGCAATGCCTTAATGGCAAATAATCCAATATAGAGACACTCTCTCACAAAAGAAACTGTTCAACACTATCCATTACTAAATCAATGTAATATTGTAATCAACCATATTTTTAAGTTTACAATACTATATATACAATGAATGCAGACTTCTCATTTAAAAGCAGTACTGTGACGTTACTAAGTGTTCATAGGAGAAAGGAATAATCAAAAAACTTTGCAACACCTTACCAGAGGACAGCCCCAACTTTTAAGGAAGGAAATTGTTGTCATGGATAGAAAAAGGATCTATGCAGTTTTTTTTAATTGCCCCTTAGCATGCAGCATATGTAAATACGTATCAGAGTATACCTGAACAACATTTAAACAATATGCTTAGTAATTAAACGTTATTTGCTAAGTGTACAAGACAATGTACTTGAATATTATAATCAGAGATGGGCTTTGCACTTAATTTTGTCCATGAATCAATCCACTGGAAAGATAAAGTTATCCAATGATAACTACAAATGATAGATTGTATATCCAGAAACAAAAGTTCCTTTTTAAGCAACAAAGAAAGCTTAAAAGATGGTAGAATGCACACTTTTTTTTTTATAATACAGCAAAGGCTTCCATAGCTGTCATATGCACAAATGATGTTAAAGTTGTAGCAGGTGTATAGTCCAGTATACCAATGTGCATATATGTAATGCTGTGTGCAGACAAAGCAATAAGCTTACTTCCAAAGTGTTGCATGTATTGTAAGCAACAGTTTAGCAACAATGTTACTTTTTCAAGAAGGAAACAGTCACCAATTCTCCAGTGAACAGGGTTATTCCCCAAAACAGCTGCACACAATGGTAAGGATTTCTCCACTCACATACCTAGGTGCTGGGGAAACCTCAAAGACTTCTGTATCCACGTGAAATTTCCAAGAAACAGTGCAGTCTTGTGCAGAACTTCTCAAGCTCATTCAGCCTTTCTCCATTCAGCCTTTCTCCAACAGACCAAACACTAACGGCTAGATTTAGAGTTCTGCGTTAGGGTTAAATAGCAGCGTTAAGGGGTCCTAACGCTGCTTTTTAACACCCGCTAGTATTTAGAGTTAGGCAGGAAAGGGTCCACCGCTCACTTTCTTTCTGCGACTCGAGGCTACCGCAAATCCCCTTACGTCAATTGCGTATCCTATCTTTTTAATGGGATTTGCCTAACGCTGGTATTACGAGTCTTGGAAGAAGTGAGCGGTAGAGCCTCTACCGACAAGACTCTAACCGCAAAAAAAAGTCAGTAGTTAAGAGTTTTATGGGCTAACGCCGGAACATAAAGCTCTTAACTACAGTGCTATAAAGTACACTAACACCCATAAACTACCTATGAACCCCTAAACTGAGGCCCCCCCCACATCGCAAACACTATAATAAAAAAAATGTAACTCCTAATCTGCCGCTCCGGACATCGCCGCAACCTACATTATAGCTATGAACCCCTAATCTGCTGTCCCTAACATCGGCGACACCTATATTATATTTATTAACCCCTAATCTGACCCCCCAACGTCGCCGCCACCTACCTACTTATTAACCCCTAATCTGCCGACCGCACATCGCCGCCACTATAAATTATGTATTAACCCCTAAACCGCCACACTCCGCCTTGCAAACACTATAATAAATTGTATTAACCCCTAATCTGCCCTCCCTAACATCGCCGCCACCTACCTACAATTATTAACCCCTAATCTCCCGCCCCCAACGTCACCACTACTATAATAAAGTTGTTAACCCTAAACCTAAGTCTAACGCTAACCCTAAACCCCCCTAAGTTAAATATAATTTAAATGAAACAAAATAAATTTACTATAATTAAATTAATTATTTCTATTTAAAACTAAATACTTACCTATAAAATAAACCCTAATATAGCTACAATATAACTAATAGTTACATTGTAGCTATTTTAGAATTTATATTTATTTTACAGGCAACTTTGTATTTATTTTAACTAGGTACAATAGTTAACTATTTAATAGCTACCTAGTTAAAATAATTACAAAATTACCTGTAAAATAAATCCTAACCTAAGTTACAAATACACCTAACACTACACTATCAATAAATTAATTAAATAAATTACCTACAATTAGCTAAACTAAAATACAATTAAATAAACTAAACTATAATACAAACACCCCCCCACTAAATTACAGAAAATAAAAAAATTACAAGAAGTTTAAACTAATTACACCTAATCTAAGCCCCCTAATAAAATAAAAAAGCCCCCCAAAATAATAAAATGCCCTACCCTATCCTAAATTACATAGTAATCAGCTCTTTTACCTGTAAAAAAAAATACAATACCCCCCCAACATTACAACCCACCACCCACTTACCCCTACTCTAAAACCCACCCTAACCCCCAGAAGATCTCCCTACCTTGAGTCGTCTTCACTCAGCCGAGCCGTATTCTTCATCCATGCGGGGCAGAAGAGGTCTTCCATCCGATTGAAGTGTTCATCGAAGCGGCATCTTCTATCTTCATCCATCCGGAGTGGAGCGGCAGCATCCTGAAGACCTCCGACGCGGAACATCCATCCTGGCCGACGACTTCCCGACGAATGACGGTTCCTTTAAATGACGTCATCCAAGATGGCGTCCCTCGAATTCCGATTGGCTGATAGGATTCTATCAGCCAATCGGAATTAAGGTAGGAAAAATCTGATTGGCTGATTCAATCAGCCAATCAGATTGAAGTTCAATCCAGTTGGCTGATCCAATCAGCCAATCGGATTGACCTCGCATTCTTTTGGCTGATCGGAACAGCCAATAGAATGCAAGGTTAATCTGATTGGCTGATCCAATCAGACAATCGGATTGAACTTCAATCTGATTGGCTGATTGAATCAGCCAATCAGATTTTTCCTACCTTAATTCCGATTGGCTGATAGAATCCTATCAGCCAATCGGAATTCGAGGGACGCCATCTTGGATGACGTCATTTAAAGGAACTGTCATTTGTCGGGAAGTCATCAGCCAGGATGGATGTTCCGCGTCGGAGGTCTTCAGGATGCTGCCGCTCCGCTCCGGATGGATGAAGATAGAAGATGCTGCTTGGATGAACACTTCAATCGGATGGAAGACCTCTTCTGCCCCGCTTGGATGAACTTTTCAATTGGATGGAGGACCTCTTCTGCCCCGCTTGGAGGAAGAATTCGGCTTGGCTGAGTGAAGACGACTCAAGGTAGGGAGATCTTCAGGGGGTTAGTGTTAGGTTTTTTTAAGGGGGGTTTGGGTGGGTTTTAGAGTAGGGGTATGTGGGTGGTGGGTTCTAATGTTGGGGGGTATTGTATTTTTTTTTACAGGTAAAAGAGCTGATTACTTTGGGGCAATGCCCCGCAAAAAGCCCTTTTAAGGGCTGGTAAAAGAGCTGATTACTTTGTAATTTAGGATAGGGTAGGGCATTTTATTATTTGGGGGGCTTTTTTATTTTATTAGGGGGCTTAGATTAGGTGCAATTAGTTTAAACGTCTTGTAATTTTTTTATTTTCTGTAATTTAGTGGGGGTTTTTTGTATTATAGTTTAGTTTATTTAATTGTATTTTAGTTTAGCTAATTGTAGGTAATTTATTTATTTAATTTATTGGTAGTGTAGTGTTAGGTGTATTTGTAACTTAGGTTAGGATTTATTTTACAGGTAATTTTGTAATTATTTTAACTTGGTAGCTATTAAATAGTTAATAACTATATAATAGCTATTGTACCTAGTTAAAATAAATACAAAGTTGCCTGTAAAATAAATATAAATCCTAAAATAGCTACAATGTAACTATTAGTTATATTGTAGCTATATTAGGGTTTCATTTATAGGTAAGTATTTAGTTTTAAATAGTAATAATTTATTTAATTATAGTAAATGTATTTCATTTTATTTAAATTATATTTAACTTAGGGGGGTGTTAGGGTTAGGGTTAGACTTAGGTTTAGGGGTTAATAACTTTATTATAGTAGCGGCGACGTTGGGGGCGGGAGATTAGGGGATAATAATTGTAGGTAGGTGGCGGCGATGTTAGGGAGGGCAGATTAGGGGGTTAATACAATGTATTATAGTGTTTGTGAGGCGGGAGTGCGGCGGTTTAGGGATTAATACATTTATTATAGTGGCGGCGATGTCCGGTCGGCAGATTAGGGGTTAATAAGTGTAGGTAGGTGGCGGCGATGTTGGGGGGGGCAGATTAGGGGGTAATAAATATAATATAGGTGTCGGCGATGTTAGGGACAGCAGATTAGGGGTTCATAGGTATAATGTAGGTGGCAGCGGTGTCCAGAGCGGCAGATTAGGGGTTAATAATATAATGTAGGTGTCAGCGATAGCGGGGGCGGCAGATTAGGGGTTAATAAGTGTAAGGTTAGGGGTGTTTAGACTCAGGGTTCATGTTAGGGTGTTAGGTGCTTTTTTGCAGGTTTAAGGTTTTTTTGCAGCCAACTCAGCCCCATTGTTTCCTATGGGGATATCGTGCATGAGCACGTTTTTCCAGCTTACCGCTACTGTAACCGTAAGCAACGCTGGTATTGAGGGTTGAAGTGGAGCTAAATTATGCTCAACGCTCACTTTTCTGAGGCTAACGCAGCCATTCAGACAACTCGTAATACCAGCGTTGTCTTAAGGGAGCGCTGGAAAAAAAAGGCCCGTTAGCACCGCGGGTCTTTACCGACAAAACTCTAAATCTAAACGTAAGTGTGTGACATTACGTGATTAAGCCAACACGTGTTTCATCCCTTGATTACACAGGAATCCTCAGGGCTAATTACCCAACACCCATATGGCTCTTTTTATGAGCAGCTTTTGTAACGCCCCTAAATTGTAAAGATTTTTTTGCTGCATTAACTAAAATTCTCAATAACATTTTTTTATTCAAAAATTATGTGTTTGCATTAGACAGGTGTACAGTTAATCCAGATGGCGCACATCATTTTAGTCACATATTGAAAATTCTTGTAGAAATAGATCTAATGAAAGGGTTACTAACTATATTTAACACAGGAACTTTTAAAGGGGCATTTCATGCTTACTAACTATAGTGACTTAATTATGAAGCAGTTGCATTAAGTAAGATCTCCCATTCAATACTTATTCATGCAATTTAAAATTTAAAGTCAAATACATAAATATGCAATATTATTCTGTAATTTCACAAAATGTATTTAACCCTTAAGGTTATAAAGTTCTAAGCCTGTTCCAAGCTGCTTTTTTAGAAGCTGAATTTTAACCTAAGGTTATACTTATACCACTACCATTGGAACTAGGCAGAAAACATTTTTTTAAAAATAACTTTTAATTGAAGGTACCCTGGGAAGTGCAGGGGATGACCTTCAAATAGTTAATTTGTCTTCCTTTTCCTTAAACTTAGCTCATGTTAGCTTATTAAAACAAGGGCTTTCGTTTTGTCCATCTAATTCCCTGGACAAATTAACTTTCTTAAAAGATCTGCATTTGTTTGCAAGGAAGCTAGTCTTATCCCAAATCATGATAAAAGCAGTGCTAGATAAGAAATGTAAAGACTTGGATCTCTCAGATGTAGATACTTTAGATACCTTGAACTCACTACTATCCGATGGGGAGGGTGATGAGGTAAATTTTGACTCTGAGATCAAGGTATCAACTAAGTTTAGGCCCAAATCACAATATATGCCCCCATTATCGCTGGTTCCAGCGGTTTCATTCTTTGTCCAAGCTGTTGAGAAAGATTTAAATAAAATGCCCTTCACTGGTATCGTCAATGATAATTTGCGACCAGCTGACAGAATAGCCCTTAATGAGTTAAAAAATGCCCCAAAACTGGTCATTAAGATGGATAAGGGTGGGAATTTAGTTTTGCTTAATGAATCTATGTACATTAAGGAAGTACTACGTCAACTCAATAACAAAGAACAGTATGAAAGTCTAGATGGCTTAATCACTATTAAAGAACATGATTATTTGTATCCAAAATTCCCTACTTTATCAAATTTTTATATACTGCCGAAGCTTCATAAGAATCCCACTAATCCCCTGGGAAGGCCAATAATTTCAAGCATTGGCAGTTTGACTGAGAATATTGGTACCTATGTGAATAATTTTTTAAAAACCATTTGTTTCCATGCCAACATATATAAAAGACACATCTGACCTGCTAAGGAAACTTGATCAACTTACTGTTGAGGAAAGTACCCTTCTAGTTTCTTTTGATGTTAAAGGGCTGTACTCTTCTACCCCCCCCCCCATGAAATGGGTATAGAGGCATCAAAACAATTCCTTAAAGGGACAGTCTACACCAGAATTTTTATTGTTTTAAAAGATAGATAATCCCTTTATTACCCATTCCCCAGTTTTGCATAACCAATGCAGTTATATTAATATACTTTTAACCTCTGTGATTATCTTGTATCTAAGCCTCTGCAAACTGCCCCTTTATTTCAGTTCTTTTGACAGACTTGCAGTTTAGCCAATCAGTGCCTGCTCCCAGATAACTTCACGTGCACAAGCACAGTGTTATCTATATGAAATACGTGAACTAACACCCTCTAGTGGTGAAAAACTGTTAAAATGCATTCTGAAAAGAGGTGGCCTTCAAGGTCTTAGAAATTAGCATATGAACCTCCTAGGTTAAGCTTTCAACTAAGAATACCAAGTGAACAAAGCAAAATTGGTGATAAAAGTAAATTGGAAAATTGTTTAAAATTACATGCCCTATCTGAATCATGAAAGTTTATTTTGGCCTAGACTGTCCCTTTAATAGTCGTGGCAACCATTTTAAAAGGCACACAGAATTTGTTATAAAACTTCTTGAATTTGTTTTAAAAAACAATGTGTTCCAATTTGATTCTAAAATATACCGGCAAACTAGGGGCACAGCCATGGGGGCGGTCTGTACCCCCACTTACACCTGCCTTCACTTGGGAAGATGGGAACTCTTAGAGGTTTTTGATAATGTAAATCATATTGTTCAAACTTCAGTAGGGGATTGGCTAAGATATGTGGATGATATTTTCATCCTGTGGAACAATACCACTGAAGCCCTAAAAAAATTCATTGTTTTATGATGATTATAACATTACCTTAACCTACAATGTAGACCCTAATGAGTTAGAGTTCCTGGATGTTAAAATTAAAAAAGTAGGCAACATTTTAACTACTGAGAATTATAGAAAGCCTACTGCCACTAACAGTCTCTTAGAAGCATCAAGTAATCACCCGATGCCTTTAAAGAGAAGTATACCATATGCCCAATTCTTGAGACTTAAAAGGAATTGTTCAACGAAAAAAAGTTTTGAGAAACAAGCAGCAGAAATGTCAGATAGATTTCTTAGACGAGGGTACTCCAAAAAAAAATCTTAATGGATCCCTAGCTAAGGCTAGGAAATTAACACGAGACAGTTTACTATATGATGAAAAAAAAAAAAAGTACCAGATATGAAAATAAGAATGATAACTCAATATAATAGTCATTGGTCCCATACACGTGATATGCTTTGTAATAATTGGCACTAGCAGATTAAAAAGGTAGCTGAAGTAGTAGGGGATCACCCTTTGCTCACTGCCCTGCGTGCTCCAAATTTAAAAGACAAATTAGTTTGCAGTGTTTTTGTTAAAAGTGAGATATCTGATTGGCTTTAAAAGAAGGCCCCTCCAAAGGGGTGTTTTCCATGTGGGAATTGTGTTTATTGCAAACATATTTTTAAAACCAACAATTTTTCCACAGGTGATAAAAAATACTTCATTAATTGTTTTATAAATTGTAAATCAGTTGTAGTGGCCTACTTGTTGTATTGTTAATGCCCGGTGTTCTATGTAGGAAAAACCAAGAGATTTTTCAAAGAAACAATACAAGAACACCGGGATGACATAAAACATGGTAGACACAAGTGTAGCCTGCCACTTTAAAAACTGTCACAGACAAGAATCAGATACTCTTAGATTTATTGGTATTGACAGAGGCATCATGCATAATCGTGGATGTAATCTTGATAAAGTCTTACTTCAAAAAGAAGTTGCTTGGATGTATAGACTAAATACCTTATCACCTCAAGGGTTAAATGAAAAGATAGAATTTGCCCCATTTTTGTAAATATATACATATGAGGGTACACAACCCTTAAAGGGTTAACTAACTAGCTAACTTATAGTAAAGTTGCAGAATATTTTATGGTTGGATATAGGATTTCAGGTTAAGAGTTATATATATTAACGAATGGATGATCCAATTTCACAATTATTTGTTTATATTCAATAAGCATGCCTTACAAGACATGCATTTTTTTTTTTTTTTTTTTTTTTTAAATGTTTTCTGCCTAGTTCCAATGGTAGTGGTATAAGTATAACCTTAGGTTAAAATTCAGCTTCTAAAAATTGCAGCTTGGAAGTACAGGCTTAGAACTTTATAAACTTAAAGGGACATGAAACCCAATTTTTTTCTTTCATGATTTAGAAAGAGCATGTAATTTTAAACAACTTTCTAATTTACTTCTATTATCTAATTTGCTTCATTCTTTTGATATCACTTGCTGAAAAGCATATCTAGATATGCTCAGTAGCTGCTGATTGGTTGCTGCACATAAAGGCCTTGTGTGATTGGCTCACACATGTACATTGCTATTTCCTCAACAAAGGATATCTAAAGAATTGAGCAAATTAGATAATAGAAGTAAATTGGAAAGTTGTTTAAAATTGCATGCCCTATCTGAATCATGAAAGTTTAATTTTGACTAGACTGTCCCTTTAAGGGTTAAACAAATTTTGTGAAATTACAGAATAATATTGCATATTTAAGTATTTGACTTTAAATTTGGAATTTCATGAATAAGTATTGAATGGAAGATCTTACTTAATGCAACTGCTTCATAATTAAGTCACTATAGTTAGTAAGCATTTCTGAGATGAAATGCCCCTTTAAAAGTTCCTGTGTTAAATGTAGTTAGTAACCCTTTCATTATATCTATTTCTACAAGTATTTTCAATATTTGACTATAATGATGTGTGCCATCTGGATTAACTGTACACCTGTGTAATACAAACATAAACGCCTAGATTACGAGTCTTTTGTTAGCCTTAAAAAGCAGCGTTGAGAGGTCCCAATGCTTTTTTAACGCCCACTGGTATAACGAGTCTTGAAATGACAGGCTCACCGCTCACTTTTTTGGCCAGACTCGAAAATACCGCAAATCCACTTACATCAATTGCATATCCTATTTTTTCAATGGGATTTTCCTAACGCCGGTATTACAAGTCTTCCAAAAAGTGAGTGGTACAACCTCTCCTGTCAAGCCTGGTACAGCATTTTAAAGTCAGTAGTTAAGAGTTTTATGGGCTAACGCCGTAGCATAAAACTCTTAACTAAAGTGCTAAAAAGTACACTAACACCCATAAACTACCTATTAACCCCTAAACTGAGGTCCCCCCACATCGCAAACACTAAAATAAAATGTTTAACCCCTAATCTGCTGAACCGGACATCGCCGCCACTATAATAAATATATTAACCCCTAAACCGCCGCAATCCTGCATCGCAAACACTAGTTACATTTTATTAACCCCTAATCTGCCGTCCCTAACATCGCCAACACCTACCTACATTTATTAACCCCTAATCTGCCACCCCCAACGTCGCCGCCACTACTATATTAAATGTATTAACCCCTAAATCTAAGTCTAACCCTAACACCCCCCTAACTTAAATATAATTTAAATAAATCTAAATAAAATTACTACAATTAACTAAATTATTCCTATTTAAAACTAAATACTTACCTATAACATAAACGCTAAGATAGCTACAATATAACTAATAGTTACATTGTAGCTAGCTTAGGGTTTATTTTTATTTTACAGGCAACTTTGTATTTATTTTAACTAGGTAGAATAGTTATTAACTATGTAATAGCTACCTAGTTAAAATAAAGACAAATTTACCTGTAAAATAAAACCTAACCTAAGTTACAATTACACCTAACACTACACTATAATTAAAAAAATTAAATAAACTAAATACAATTAAATACAATTAACTAAAGTACGAAAAAACCCCACTAAATTACAGAAAATAATAAAATAATTACAAGTTTTTTAAACTAATTACACCTAATCTAATCCCCCTAATAAAATAAAAAAGCCCCCCAAAATAATAAAAAGCCCTACCCTATACTAAATTACAAATAGCCCTTAAAAGGGCCTTTTGCGGGGCATTGCCCCAAAGTAATCAGCTCTTTTACCTGTAAAAAAAAGTACAATACCCCCCCAACATTAAAACCCACCACCCACACACCCAACCCTACTCTAAAACCCACCCAATCCTCCCTTAATAAAACCTAACACTAACCCCTTGAAGATCACCCTACCTTGAGAAGTCTTCACCCAACTGGGCCGAAGTCCTTAACGAAGCCGGGAGAAGTGGTCCTCCAGACGGGCAGAAGTCTACATCCAACCCGGGAAGAAGAGGTCCTCCAGACGGGCAGAAGTCTTCATCCAGACGGCATCTTCTATCTTCATCCATCCGGCGCGGAGCAGCTCCATCTTCAAGACATCCGACGTAGAGCATCCTTCCTGGCCGACGACTAAAGACAAATGAAGGTTCCTTTAAGTGACGTCATCCAAGATGGCATCCCTTCAATTCAGATTGGCTGATAGAATTCTATCAGCCAATCGGTATTAAGGTAGGAAAAATCCTATTGGCTGATGCAATCAGCCAATAGGATTGAACTTCAATCCTATTGGCTGATTGGACCAGCCAATAGAATCCGAGCTCAATCCTATTGGCTGTACTAATCAACCAATAGGATTGAAGTTCAATCCTATTGGCTGATTGCATCAGCCAATAGGATTTTTCCTACCTTAATTCCAATTGGCTGATGGATTTCTATCAGCCAATCGGAATTGAAGGGATGCCATCTTGGATGACGTCACTTAAAGGAACCTTCATTCGTGTTTAGTCGTCGGCCAGGAAGGATGCTCCGTGTCGGATGTCTTGAAGATGGAGCCGCGCCGGATGGATGAAGATAGAAGATGCCGTCTGGATGAAGACTTCTGCCCGTCTGGAGGACCTCTTCTTCCCGGCTTGGATGAAGACTTCTGCCCGTCTGGAGGACCACTTCGCCCGGCTTCGTTGAGGACTTCAGCCCGGTTGGGTGAAGACTTCTCAAGGTAGGGTGGTCTTCAAGGGGTTAGTGTGAGGTTTTTAAAAAACACCGTAATACCAGCGTTGTCTGTAGGTGAGCGGTGAGCATAAAATGCTCGTTAGCACCGCACACCATTACCGACAAAACTCGTAACCTAGCCGATAATTTTTGAATAAAAATTTGTTATTGAGAATTTTAGTTAATGCAGCAAAATAATCTTTCCAATTTAGGGGCGTTACAAAAGCTGCTTATAAATAGAGCCATATGGGTGTTGGGTAATTAGCCCTGAGGAAGTCCTGTGTAATCAAGGGATGAAACATGTGTTGGCTTAATCACGTGATGTCACACACTTAGTGTTTGGTCTGTTGGAGAAAGGCTGAATGAGCTTGAGGACTTCTGCACAAGACTGCACTGTTTCTTGAAAATTTCACGTGGATACAGAAGTCTTTGAGGTATCCCCAGCACCTAGGTATGTGAGTGGAGAAATCCTTACCGTTGTGTGCAGCTGTTTTGGGGAATATCCCTGTTCACTGGAGGTTTGGTCACTATTTCCTTCTTGAAAAAGTAACATTGTTGCTAAACTGTTGCTTACAAGACACGCAACACATTGGAAATAAGATTATTGCTTTTGTCTGCACACAGCATTACATATATGCACATTGGTGTACTGGACTATATACCTGCTACAGCTTTAACATCGTTTGTACATATGACAGCTATGGAAGCCTTTGCTGTATTATAAAAAAATGTGTGCATTCTACCATCTATTAAGCTTGCTTTGTTGCTTCAAAAGGAACTTTTGTTTCTGGATATACCATCTATCATTTGTAGTTATCATTGGACAACTTTATCTTTCCAGCGGATTGATTCATGGACAAAATTAAGTGCAAACCCCATCTCTGATTATAATATTCAAGTACATTGTCTTGTACACTTAGCAAATAACGTTTAATTACTAAGCATATTGTTTAAATGTTGTTCAGGTATACTCTGATACCTATTTACATATGCTGCATGCAAAGGGACAATTTAAAAAACAGAATTTATGTTTACCTGATAAATTACTTTCTCCAACGGTGTGTCCGGTCCACGGCGTCATCCTTACTTGTGGGATATTCTCTTCCCCAACAGGAAATGGCAAAGAGCCCAGCAAAGCTGGTCACATGATCCCTCCCAGGCTCCGCCTACCCCAGTCATTCGACCGACGTTAAGGAGGAATATTTGCATAGGAGAAACCATATGATACCGTGGTGACTGTAGTTAAAGAAAATAAATTATCAGACCTGATTAAAAAACCAGGGCGGGCCGTGGACCGGACACACCGTTGGAGAAAGTAATTTATCAGGTAAACATAAATTCTGTTTTCTCCAACATAGGTGTGTCCGGTCCACGGCGTCATCCTTACTTGTGGGAACCAATACCAAAGCTTTAGGACACGGATGATGGGAGGGAGCAAATCAGGTCACCTAGATGGAAGGCACCACGGCTTGCAAAACCTTTCTCCCAAAAATAGCCTCAGAAGAAGCAAAAGTATCAAACTTGTAAAATTTGGTAAAAGTGTGCAGTGAAGACCAAGTCGCTGCCCTACATATCTGATCAACAGAAGCCTCGTTCTTGAAGGCCCATGTGGAAGCCACAGCCCTAGTGGAATGAGCTGTGATTCTTTCGGGAGGCTGCCGTCCGGCAGTCTCGTAAGCCAATCTGATGAT
This sequence comes from Bombina bombina, assembly GCF_027579735.1. Lineage (NCBI taxonomy): Eukaryota > Metazoa > Chordata > Amphibia > Anura > Bombinatoridae > Bombina > Bombina bombina. The sequence continues at coordinate 322,254,183 of NC_069501.1, read as the reverse complement.
GCTTTTAATCCAAAAAGAGAGAGAGGTGGAAGTTGCTTTTTGACCTCTCCTTTTACCGGAATAAACAACAAACAAGGAAGATGTTTGTCTAAAATCCTTTGTAGCATCTAAATAGAATTTTAGAGCGCGAACAACATCCAAATTGTGCAACAAACGTTCCTTCTTCGAAACTGGTTTCGGACACAGAGAAGGTACGATAATCTCCTGGTTAATGTTTTTGTTAGAAACAACTTTTGGAAGAAAACCAGGTTTAGTACGTAAAACCACCTTATCTGCATGGAACACCAGATAAGGAGGAGAACACTGCAGAGCAGATAATTCTGAAACTCTTCTAGCAGAAGAAATTGCAACCAAAAACAAAACTTTCCAAGATAATAACTTAATATCAACGGAATGTAAGGGTTCAAACGGAACCCCCTGAAGAACTGAAAGAACTAAGTTGAGACTCCAAGGAGGAGTCAAAGGTTTGTAAACAGGCTTGATTCTAACCAGAGCCTGAACAAAGGCTTGAACATCTGGCACAGCTGCCAGCTTTTTGTGAAGTAACACAGACAAGGCAGAAATCTGTCCCTTCAGGGAACTTGCAGATAATCCTTTTTCCAATCCTTCTTGAAGGAAGGATAGAATCTTAGGAATCTTAACCTTGTCCCAAGGGAATCCTTTAGATTCACACCAACAGATATATTTTTTCCAAATTTTGTGGTAAATCTTTCTAGTTACAGGCTTTCTGGCCTGAACAAGAGTATCGATAACAGAATCTGAGAACCCTCGCTTCGATAAGATCAAGCGTTCAATCTCCAAGCAGTCAGCTGGAGTGAGACCAGATTCGGATGTTCGAACGGACCTTGAACAAGAAGGTCTCGTCTCAAAGGTAGCTTCCATGGTGGAGCCGATGACATATTCACCAGATCTGCATACCAAGTCCTGCGTGGCCACGCAGGAGCTATCAAGATCACCGACGCCCTTTCCTGATTGATCCTGGCTACCAGCCTGGGGATGAGAGGAAACGGCGGGAATACATAAGCTAGTTTGAAGGTCCAAGGTGCTACTAGTGCATCCACTAGAGCCGCCTTGGGATCCCTGGATCTGGACCCGTAGCAAGGAACTTTGAAGTTCTGACGAGAGGCCATCAGATCCATCTCTGGAATGCCCCACAGTTGAGTGACTTGGGCAAAGATTTCCGGATGGAGTTCCCACTCCCCCGGATGCAATGTCTGACGACTCAGAAAATCCGCTTCCCAATTTTCCACTCCTGGGATGTGGATAGCAGACAGGTGGCAGGAGTGAGACTCCGCCCATAGAATGATTTTGGTCACTTCTTCCATCGCCAGGGAACTCCTTGTTCCCCCCTGATGGTTGATGTACGCAACAGTTGTCATGTTGTCTGATTGAAACCGTATGAACTTGGCCCTCGCTAGCTGAGGCCAAGCCTTGAGAGCATTGAATATCGCTCTCAGTTCCAGAATATTTATCGGTAGAAGAGATTCTTCCCGAGACCAAAGACCCTGAGCTTTCAGGGATCCCCAGACCGCGCCCCAGCCCATCAGACTGGCGTCGGTCGTGACAATGACCCACTCTGGTCTGCGGAAGGTCATCCCTTGTGACAGGTTGTCCAGGGACAGCCACCAACGGAGTGAGTCTCTGGTCCTCTGATTTACTTGTATCCTCGGAGACAAGTTTGTATAGTCCCCATTCCACTGACTGAGCATGCACAGTTGTAATGGTCTTAGATGAATGCGCGCAAAAGGAACTATGTCCATTGCCGCTACCATCAAACCTATCACTTCCATGCACTGCGCTATGGAAGGAAGAGGAACGGAATGAAGTATCCGACAAGAGTCTAGAAGTTTTGTTTTTCTGGCCTCTGTCAGAAAAATCCTCATTTCTAAGGAGTCTATTATTGTTCCCAAGAAGGGAACCCTTGTTGACGGAGATAGAGAACTCTTTTCCACGTTCACTTTCCATCCGTGAGATCTGAGAAAGGCCAGGACGATGTCCGTGTGAGCCTTTGCTTGAGGAAGGGACGACGCTTGAATCAGAATGTCGTCCAAGTAAGGTACTACAGCAATGCCCCTTGGTCTTAGCACAGCTAGAAGGGACCCTAGTACCTTTGTGAAAATCCTTGGAGCAGTGGCTAATCCGAAAGGAAGCGCCACGAACTGGTAATGCTTGTCCAGGAATGCGAACCTTAGGAACCGATGATGTTCCTTGTGGATAGGAATATGTAGATACGCATCCTTTAAATCCACCGTGGTCATGAATTGACCTTCCTGGATGGAAGGAAGAATTGTTCGAATGGTTTCCATTTTGAACGATGGAACCTTGAGAAACTTGTTTAAGATCTTGAGATCTAAGATTGGTCTGAACGTTCCCTCTTTTTTGGGAACTATGAACAGATTGGAGTAGAACCCCATCCCTTGTTCTCCTAATGGAACAGGATGAATCACTCCCATTTTTAACAGGTCTTCTACACAACGTAAGAATGCCTGTCTTTTTATGTGGTCTGAAGACAACTGAGACCTGTGGAACCTCCCCCTTGGGGGAAGCCCCTTGAATTCCAGAAGATAACCTTGGGAGACTATTTCTAGCGCCCAAGGATCCAGAACATCTCTTGCCCAAGCCTGAGCGAAGAGAGAGAGTCTGCCCCCCACCAGATCCGGTCCCGGATCGGGGGCCAACATTTCATGCTGTCTTGGTAGCAGTGGCAGGTTTCTTGGCCTGCTTTCCCTTGTTCCAGCCTTGCATTGATCTCCAAGCTGGCTTGGCTTGAGAAGTATTACCCTCTTGCTTAGAGGACGTAGCACTTTGGGCTGGTCCGTTTCTACGAAAGGGACGAAAATTAGGTTTATTTTTGGCCTTGAAAGGCCGATCCTGAGGAAGGGCGTGGCCCTTACCCCCAGTGATATCAGAGATAATCTCTTTCAAGTCAGGGCCAAACAGCGTTTTCCCCTTGAAAGGAATGTTAAGTAGCTTGTTCTTGGAAGACGCATCAGCTGACCAAGATTTCAACCAAAGCGCTCTGCGCGCCACAATAGCAAACCCAGAATTCTTAGCCGCTAACCTAGCCAATTGCAAAGTGGCGTCTAGGGTGAAAGAATTAGCCAATTTGAGAGCATTGATTCTGTCCATAATCTCCTCATAAGGAGGAGAATCACTATCGACCGCCTTTACCAGCTCATCGAACCAGAAACACGCGGCTGTAGCGACAGGGACAATGCATGAAATTGGTTGTAGAAGGTAACCCTGCTGAACAAACATCTTTTTAAGTAAACCTTCTAATTTTTTATCCATAGGATCTTTGAAAGCACAACTATCTTCTATGGGTATAGTGGTGCGTTTGTTTAAAGTGGAAACCGCTCCCTCGACCTTGGGGACTGTCTGCCATAAGTCCTTTCTGGGGTCGACCATAGGAAACAATTTTTTAAATATGGGGGGAGGGACGAAAGGAATACCGGGCCTTTCCCATTCTTTATTTACAATGTCCGCCACCCGCTTGGGTATAGGAAAAGCTTCTGGGAGCCCCGGGACCTCTAGGAACTTGTCCATTTTACATAGTTTCTCTGGGATGACCAACTTGTCACAATCATCCAGAGTGGATAATACCTCCTTAAGCAGAATGCGGAGATGTTCCAACTTAAATTTAAACGTAATCACATCAGGTTCAGCTTGTTGAGAAATGTTCGCTGAATCAGTAATTTCTCCCTCAGACAAAACCTCCCTGGCCCCATCAGACTGGTTTAGGGGCCCTTCAGAACCATTATTATCAGCGTCGTCATGCTCTTCAGTATCTAAAACAGAGCAGTCGCGCTTACGCTGATAAGTGTGCATTTTGGCTAAAATGTTTTTGACAGAATTATCCATTACAGCCGTTAATTGTTGCATAGTAAGGAGTATTGGCGCGCTAGATGTACTAGGGGCCTCCTGAGTGGGCAAGACTCGTGTAGACGAAGGAGGGAATGATGCAGTACCATGCTTACTCCCCTCACTTGAGGAATCATCTTGGGCATCATTGTCATTGTCACATAAATCACATTTATTTAAATGAGAAGGAACTCTGGCTTCCCCACATTCAGAACACAGTCTATCTGGTAGTTCAGACATGTTAAACAGGCATAAACTTGATAACAAAGTACAAAAAACGTTTTAAAATAAAACCGTTACTGTCACTTTAAATTTTAAACTGAACACACTTTATTACTGCAATTTCGAAAAAATATGAAGGAATTGTTCAAAATTCACCAAAATTTCACCACAGTGTCTTAAAGCCTTAAAAGCATTGCACACCAAATTTGGAAGCTTTAACCCTTAAAATAACGGAACCGGAGCCGTTTTTAACTTTAACCCCTTTACAGTCCCTGGTATCTGCTTTGCTGAGACCCAACCAAGCCCAAAGGGGAATACGATACCAAATGACGCCTTCAGAAAGTCTTTTCTATGTATCAGAGCTCCTCACACATGCGACTGCATGTCATGCCTCTCAAAAACAAGTGCGCAACACCGGCGCGAAAATGAGGCTCTGCCTATGATTTGGGAAAGCCCCTAAGAATAAGGTGTCTAAAACAGTGCCTGCCGATATAATCTTATCAAAATACCCAGATTAAATGATTCCTCAAGGCTAAATATGTGTTAATAATGAATCGATTTAGCCCAGAAAAAGTCTACAGTCTTAATAAGCCCTTGTGAAGCCCTTATTTACTATCTTAATAAACATGGCTTACCGGATCCCATAGGGAAAATGACAGCTTCCAGCATTACATCGTCTTGTTAGAATGTGTCATACCTCAAGCAGCAAGAGACTGCTCACTGTTCCCCCAACTGAAGTTAATTCCTCTCAACAGTCCTGTGTGGAACAGCCATGGATTTTAGTAACGGTTGCTAAAATCATTTTCCTCATACAAACAGAAATCTTCATCTCTTTTCTGTTTCTGAGTAAATAGTACATACCAGCACTATTTTAAAATAACAAACTCTTGATTGAATAATAAAAACTACAGTTAAACACTAAAAAACTCTAAGCCATCTCCGTGGAGATGTTGCCTGTACAACGGCAAAGAGAATGACTGGGGTAGGCGGAGCCTGGGAGGGATCATGTGACCAGCTTTGCTGGGCTCTTTGCCATTTCCTGTTGGGGAAGAGAATATCCCACAAGTAAGGATGACGCCGTGGACCGGACACACCTATGTTGGAGAAAACTGCATAGATCCTTTTTCTATCCATGTTGGGGCTGTCCTCTGGTAAGGTGTTGCAAAGTTTTTTGATTATTCCTTTCTCCTATGAACACTTAGTGACGTCACAGTACTGCTTTTAAATGAGAAGTCTGCATTCATTGTATATATGTATAGTATTGTAAACTTTAAAATATGGTTGATTACAATATTACATTGATTTAGTAATGGATAGTGTTGTACAGTTTCTTTTGTGAGAGAGTGTCTCTATATTGGATTATTTGCCATTAAGGCATTGCGAAAATCTATAAGCTAAATCAACTTTTTTATGATAAGTGGATCTCACTATCATTTTCTTTCTTTAAAGTTTTTTGAAAAACTGTATTCATGGGTCTGCACCACTCCTGTCATTTATTTAACTTAATTACAGTGATAATAATAATTACTCCCCTCGCATACTTGCATATGTAAATAAATAGATAGTAATAGATCTATAGCACCTTGTGTTACAGATTCTTTCTTAAACATTACCACTGTTAAAATAATATTAAACTCAAAACATGAGAAGTGTGTGTATATATATATATATATATATATATAGTAGCCAAAAAGAAGTGCACTCTCAGGTCTTTCACAGCAAAGTTACTTTATTTCTGTAATGTTTTCGGAGGTCTTGCCTCCTTCATCATTTCATGTAAGAATCCATGAGCTAGTGATGTATGGGATATACTGTACATTCCTACCAGGAGATGACAAAGTTTCCCAAACCTCAAAATGCCTCTAAATACACCTCCTACCTCACTCATACCTTAGTTTTACAAACTTTACCTCTCATGGAGGTGGTGAAGCAAGTTGTGCTTGATTTTCTTCTGTGATAGGCGCTTCTAAGCATATTGAAGCCCAGTTCCTCTCAAAGTACAGTGTTTGTCTGAGGGATGTGAAGGGAGTATTGCCTAATGATGCCATGTTTTCACCTATGGGAAATCTATTCTAAGGCTCTCTGTAAATCAGTCGCAGGAATTCACCTTCTTCTGCCTCCCTTTACAGATGGACATTATACTCCTCTACCATTACCTCTGCTGATATATGTCAGTACTAGTTTGGCTGTCTGCTATATGTGGATGGGTGTCTTCTGGTAAGTATATATCATTTTTTAAGACACACTCAGCTATGTTTGGTACTTTATCTTATAAAGTTTTAAATCTATATTGTATATATTCGCCATGAGTCAGGTCTGTATATTTCCCTTTGCAGTCTAACAGTTTCAGCATGGAAATTATGTTTATGGGGGTTTTTAGGCTTAAAATTTTTTTAAAATTTCGTGGGCTTAGGCTCTGGATGACGCAGAATGTTACTCTTTATTGCGAAAATTTTTGACATGAAGTCGTTTCTTCCATGACGTGAGTCGCGTTATTTCTTGCGACTTTCTTGATGCAAGTTTTTTTGCCGCGAAGTCGCGCCTATTCTTAGACCTGCCTTTTCTATGGCTGATGTTGTTGCTGCTTCAACTTTTTGATTGGACAGTTTAGCTCAACAGTTAACCGATCCTGAATTGTCTAGCATTGTTCTTTTTTTTTTTTTCAACATGCTAATCATTTCATTTGTGATGCTATATTTGATGTCATTAAGATTGATATTAAATCTATGTCTTTAGCTATTCTTACTAGAAGAGCTTTATGGCTTAAATCTTTGAATGCTGATGTGGTGTCTAAATCTAGATTACTATCTTTATCATTTCAGGGTAGTAATTTATTTGGTTCTCAATTGGATTCTATTATCTCCACTATCACCGGGGGAAAGGGAGTTTTCTTTTACAAGATATGACGAGTCCACGGATTTCATCTTTACTTGTGGGATTTAACCTCCTGCCAGCAGAGCAGAGCTGTATATATAGCTCCTCCCTTCCCCTCCCCCTCCAGTCATTCTCTTTGCCTGTGTTAGTGATAGGAAGAGGTAAAGTGAGGTGTTAGTTTAGATTATTCAATCAAGAGTTTAATTTTTTTTATGTAGTGCCTCTGAGTGCTACTTTGTTTTGGGTTGTAGCCTAGACCAGATCACTCTCTTCCATTTTAAATGCGAAGCATCTGGTGACTTTAGAGCGATGGGAACTTGTGGGACATATTCATCACTGTGCCTCCCATGTTTGGATTTGCTACCCCTACCAAGGAAACCTGAGAGACGTTTACTTAGGATTTTCTTCTTCATTTCAGGGCCATGTGAGGGAAAGTTTCAGAAGACCTCACACACCTGGAGACTGCCTTACTGTCCGGAGGAGATGAGGTAAGTGCTAACTTTATTCTGGGGGTGAGAGAGTCTCAGAAAGAAGTTGGGCACCCTGTTTTAGCCTTCATCTATTTTTACTCCCTTTCAAGGATAGAAGGGCCCCCTTAGAACTTCAGGGGATGCTGTAGGACAGTTACGGTCATAGTCTGAGTTCTTTCTGCAGGCTATAAGTAAGGAAGCCATGCATTGAACAAGCCCTATATGTATCACAGAGCCTTCTCTGTTAGAACTAACAAGTGCATTCAGTGTACAATACATGGGGTTGTTATATGTATCTTCCGGTTTTTATGTTTAAACAGGATTCTGTTCTTGCAATACCGGACATATAGATCCGGTGGTTTAATATGGCTGACCGGAAGTTTTCACATTGCTGGGCTAGATAAGGGCTTAGTTTTTATTTAGCCGACAGGATTATGGCCACATTCACAACCTATGCTGGTGTTAGTGTGTGGGAATCCATTGTTTCACTTTATATTTCAGATTCGACTTTGTTATATTCCCCGTAGACCATTTTTTATGTTAGAAATGGCGACCTGGAGGTGATACTGATGACGCCCACATTGGGCGGAGTTGGGTTTGGCGCCTTTTGTTTTATTTTAGTGCGCTATAAATATGACTTAGTACACCGGACAATTTTTTTGTAACTTATTCCGGAATTGTTACCCCGTTTGTGAGAAGCTATGAGAGTCTCATTCTAAGGGGTATAGTGATTTACTGCATGCCAGTTTTTGTCTCCTCTTACTTTCAGCCCAATACACCCACGATGGGCAGAGATTGGCTATGTCACTAAGGTTTTACGCGCCCTTTATTTTGCTGAATTCCCTGAGGGGCTTTATTGGAGGTGTTGCATGCTGTAGTAGCATACTTTACACTCCGCTTTACTGTGTCCTCAATTGTGATAAATGCTACTCCCAAGACAGCATCAGTAGTTCACAGTCCACTACCCTTGAGTTGAAACATAAGGAATAAACATATAGGGGGTGTATATGCTATTTACAGTTTGTATCTTCATTTATTTTGGCCATCTTGCATTTAAAGTATCGTTATTTTTTTTCACTTAAAGTGACAGTACCGGATTTCTTTCATGTAATTAGCAAGAGTCCATGAGCTAGTGACGTATGGGATATACATTCCTACCAGGAGGGGCAAAGTTTCCCAAACCTTAAAATGCCTATAAATACACCCCTCACCACACCCACAATTCAGTTTTTACAAACTTTGCCTCCTATGGAGGTGGTGAAGTAAGTTTGTGCTAGATTCTACGTTGATATGCGCTCCGCAGCAAGTTGGGGCCCGGTTTTCTTCTCAGCATGCAGTGAATGTCAGAGGGATGTGAGGAGAGTATTGCCTATTTGAATTCAATGATCTCCTTCTACGGGGTCTATTTCATAGGTTCTCTGTTATCGGTCGTGGAGATTCATCTCTTACCTCCCTTTTCAGATCGACGATATACTCTTATATATATACCATTACCTCTGCTGATTTTCGTTTCAGTACTGGTTTGGCTTTCTACAAACATGTAGATGAGTGTCCTGGGGTAAGTAAGTCTTATTTTCTATGACACTCTAAAGCTATGGTTGGGCACTTTATTTATAAAGTTCTAAATATATGTATTCAAACATTTATTTGCCTTGACTCAGGATGTTCAACATTCCTTTTTTTCAGACAGTCAGTTTCATATTTGGGATAATGCATTTGAATCAATCATTTTTTCTTACCTTAAAAAATTTGACTTTTTCCCTGTGGGCTGTTAGGCTCGCGGGGGCTGAAAATGCTTCATTTTATTGTGTCATTCTTGGCGCAGACTTTTTTGGCGCAAAAAATCTTTTCTGTTTCCGGCGTCATACGTGTCGCCGGAAGTTGCGTCATTTTTTTGACGTTCTTTTGCGCCAAAAATGTCGGCGTTCCGGATGTGGCGTCATTTTTGGCGCCAAAAGTATTTAGGTGCCAAATAATGTGGGCGTCTTATTTGGCGCTAAAAAAATATGGGCGTCGCTTTTGTCTCCACATTATTTAAGTCTCATTATTTATTGCTTCTGGTTGCTAGAAGCTTGTTCACTGGCATTTTTTTCCCATTCCTGAAAATGTAATTTAAGGAATTTGATCAATTTTGCTTTATATGTTGTTTTTTCTATTACATATTGCAAGATGTTCCACGTTGCAACTGAGTCAGAAGATACTTCAGGAAAATCACTGCCCGGTGCTGGAGCTACCAAGCTAAGTGTATCTGCTATAATTTTTTGGTATCTGTTTCTCCAGCTGTTGTTTGTATTGCATGTCATGACAAACTTATTAATGCAGATAAAATTTCCTTTAGTACTGTTACATTACCTGTTGCTGTTCCGTCAACATCTAATTTTCAGAGTGTTCCTGATAACATAAGAGATTTTATTTTTTAAATCCATTAAGAAGGCTATGTCTGTTATTTCTCCTTCTAGTTTACATAAAAGTCTTTTAAAACTTCTCTTTTTTCAGATGAATTTTTAAATGAACATCATCATTCTGATACTGATAAATGGTTCTTCTGGTTCAGAGGTATCTGTCTCAGAGGTTGATGCTGATAAATCTTTGTATTTGTTCAAGATGGAATTTTTTCGTTCTTTATTTAAAGAAGTATTAATTGTATTAGAAATAGAGGATTCTGGTCCTCTTGATACTAAATCTAAACGTTTAAATAAGGTTTTTAAATCTCCTGTAGTTATTCCAGAAGTGTTTAATCTCCCTGATGCTATTTCTGAAGTAATTTCCAGGGAATGGAATAATTTGGGTAATTCTTTTACTCCTTCTAAACGTTTAAGCAATTATATCCTGTGCCATCTGACAGATTAGAGTTTTTTGGGACAAAATCCCTAAGGTTATGGGGCTGTCTCTACTCCTGCTAAATGTACTACTATTCCTACGGCAGATAGTACTTCATTTAAGGATCCTTTAGATAGGAAAATTGAATCCTTTCTAAGAAAAGCTTACTTATGTTCAGGTAATCTTCTTAGACCTGCTATATTTTTAGCGGATGTTGCTGCAGCTTCAACTTTTTGGTTAGAAGCTTTAGCGCAACAAGTAACAGATCATAATTTTATAGCATTATTATTATTCTATAACATGCTAATAATTTTATTGGTGATACCATCTTTTGATATCATTAGAGTTGATGTCAGGTATATGTCTCTAGCTATTTTAGCTAGAAAAGCTTTATGGATTAAACTTGGAATGCTGATATGTCTTCTAAGTCAACTTTGCTTTCCCTTTCTTTCCAGGGTAATAAATTATTATCTCAACTGTTTCTGGAAGGAAGGGAACTTTTTTACCAAAGGATAAAAAATCTAAGGTAAATTTAGGTCTAATAATCATTTTCGTTCCTTTCCTCACAACAAGGAACAAAAGCCTGATCCTTCATCCTCAGGAGCGGTATCAGTTTGGAAACTATTTCCAGTTTGGAATATATCCAAGCCTTATAGAAACCTATAGCCAGCTCCTAAGTACCCATGAAGGTGTGGCCCTTATTCCAGCTCAGCTGGTATGGGGCAGATTACGTTTTCTTCAAAGAAATTTGGATCAATTCCGTTCTCAATCTCTGGTTTCAGAACATTGTTTCAGAAAGGTACAGAATTGGCTTCAAGTTAAGGCCTCCTGCTAAGAGATTTTTTTCTTTCCCGTGTCCCAGTTAACACAGCAAAGGCTCAGCATTTCTGAAATGTGTTTCAGATCTAGAGTTGGCTGGAGTAATTATGCCAGTTCCAGTTCTGGAACAGGGGCTGGGGTTTTATTTTATCTCTTCATTGTACCAAAGAAGGTCAATTCCTTCAGACCAGTTCCGGATCTATCAATATTGAATCGTTATGTAAGGATACCAACATTCAAGATGGTAACTGTAGGACTATCCTGCCTTTTGTTTAGCAAGGGCATTATATGTCTACAATAGATTTACAGGATGCGTATCTGCATATTCCGATTCATCCAGATCACTTTTAGTGTCTGAAATTCTCTTTTTAGACAAGCATTACCAGTTTTGTGGCTCTACCGTTTGGCCTAGCCTCAGTTCCAAGAATTTTTTTCAAAGGTTCTCGGTGCCCTTCTTTCTGTAATCAGAGAACAGGGTTTTGGTATTTCCTTATTTGGACGATATCTTGGTACTTGCTCAGTCTTCTCATTTTCGAAGAATCTCATACGAATCGACTTGTGTTGTTTCTTCAAGTTCATGGTTGGAGGATCAATTTACCAATCAGTTCATTGATTCCTCAGACAAGGGTAACCTTTTTAGGTTTCTAGATAGATTCAGTGTCTATGACTCTGTCCTTGTCAGACAAGAGAAGTTTAACATTGATCAGCTTGTCAAAACCTTCAGTCACAATCATTCCCTTTGGTAGCCTTATGCATGGAAATTTTAGGTCTTAGGACTGCCGCATCAGATGCGATCTCCTTTGCTCGTTTTCACATGCGACCTCTTCAGCTCTGTATGCTGAACCAATGGTGCAGGGATTACTCAAAGATATCTCAATTAATATCTTTAAACCGATTATACGACACTCTCTGACATGGTGGACAGATCACCATCGTTTAGTTCAGGGGGCTTCTTTGTTCTTCCGACCTGGACTATAATCTCAACAGATGCAAGTCTTACAGGTTGGGGAGCTGTGTGGGGGTATCTGATGGCACAAGGGGTTTGGGAATCTCAGGAGGTGAGATTTCCGATCAATATTTTGGAACTCCGTGCAATTTTCAGAGCTCTTCAGTCTTGGCCTCTTCTGAAGAGAGAGTTGTTCATTTGTTTTCAGATAGACAATGTCACAACTGTGGCATACATCAATCAATTTTGGTTTGGGCGGAATCCAGCTCCTGTCTAATCTCTGCGGTTCATATCCCAGGTATGGACAATTGGAAAGCGGATTATCTCAGTCGCCAAACGTTGCACCTGGGCGAATGGTCTCTTCACCCAGAGGTATTTCCTCAGATTGTTCAAATGTGGGAACTCCCAGAAATAGATCTGATGGCTTCTCATCTAAACAAGAAACTTCCCTGGTATCTGTCCGGATCCCGGGATCCTCGGGCGGAGGCAGTGGATGCATTATCTCTTCCTTACAAGTGTCATCCTGCCTATATCTTTCCGCCTCTAGTTCTTCTTCCAAGGGTATTCTCCAATATTCTAAAGGAATGCTCGTTTGTCCTGCTGGTAGCTACAGCATGGCCTCACAGGTTTTGGTATGCGGATCTTGTCCGGATGGCCTCTTGCCAGCTGTGGACTCTTCCGTTAAGACCAGTCTTTCTGTCTCAAGGTTCTTTTTTCCATCAGGATCTCAAAACCTTAATTTTAAGGTATGGAGTTTGAACGCTTGATTCTTGGTCAAAGAGGTTTCTCTGACTCTGTGATTGATACTATGTGACAGGCTCGTAAATCTGTATCTAGAGAGATATATTATAGAGTCTGGAAGACTTATATTTCTTAGTGTCTTTCTCATCTTTTTTCTTGGCATTCTTTTTGAATACCGAGAATTTTACAGTTTCTTCAGGATGGTTTAGATAAAGGTTTGTCCGCAAGTTCCTTGAAAGACAAATCTCTGCTCTTTCTTTTCTTTTTCACAGAAGGATTGCTAATCTTCCTGATATTCATTGTTTTGTACAACCTTTGGTTCATATAAAACCTGTCATTAAGTCAATTTCTCCTCCTTGGAGTTTGAATTTGGTTCTGGGGGCTCTTCAAGCTCCTCCTTTTGAACCCATGCATTCTTTGGTCGTTATATTACTTTCTTGGAAAGTTTTGTTTCTTTTGGTCATCTCTTCTGCCAGAAGAGTCTCTGAATTATCTACTCTTTTTTGTGAGTCTCCTTTTCTGATTTTGCATCAGGATAAGGCGGTGCTGCGAACTTCTTTTGAATTTTTTACCTAAGGTTGTGAATTCTAACAACATTAGTAGAGAAATTGTGGTTCCTTCATTATGTCCTAATCCTATGAATTCTAAGGAGAAATCATTGCATTCTTTGGATGCTGTTAGAGCTTTGTAATATTATGTTGAAGCTACTAAGTCTTTCCGAAAGACTTCTAGTCTATTTGTCATCTTTTCCGGTTCTAGAAAAGGCCAGAAAGCTTCTGCCATTTCTTTGGCATCTTGGTTGAAATCTTTATTTCATCATGCCTATGTTGAGTCGGGTAACACTCCGCCTCAAAGGATTACAGCTCATTCTACTAGGTCAGTTTCTACTTCCTGGGCGTTTAGGAATGAAGCTTCGGTTGATCAGATTTGCAAAGCAGCAACTTGGTCCTCTTTGCATACTTTTACTAAATTCTACCATTTTGATGTGTTTTCTTCTTCTGAAGCAGTTTTTGGTAGAAACGTACTTCAGGCAGTGGTTTCAGTTTGAATCTTCTGCTTATGTTTTTTCATTAAATTTTATTCTGGGTGTGGATTATTTTCAGCAGGAATTGGCTGTCTTTATTTTATCCCTCCCTCTCTAGTGACTCTTGCGTGGAAAGATCCACATCTTGGGTAATCATTATCCCATACGTCACTAACTCATGGGCTCTTGCTAATTACATGAAAGAAAACATAATTTATGTAAGAACTTACCTGATAAATTCATTTCTTTGATTGATTGATTTATGGAATAAACTTCCTCAAGAGGTAGTAGCAACAAACACTGTGGGGGACTTTAAAAATGCATGGGACAAGCATAGGGCTATCCTACGAACTAGATAAGTTTATACTGTTAGGTAAGGTCGGGCAGACTTGCTGGGCCTATGGCTCTTATCTGCCGTCAATATCTATGTTTCTATGTTTCTTTCATATTAGCAAGAGTCCATGAGGCCCGCCCTTTTTTGTGGTTGTTTTGATTTTTTTGTATAAAGCACAATTATTCCAATTCCTTATTTTATATGCTTTCGCACTTTTTTCTTATCACCCCACTTCTTGGCTATTCGTTAAACTGAATTGTGGGTGTGGTGAGGGGTTTATTTATAGGCATTTTAAGGTTTGGGAAACTTTGCCCCTCCTGGTAGGAATGTATATCCCATACGTCACTAGCTCATGGACTCTTGCTAATATGAAAGAAATGAATTTATCAGGTAAGTTCTTACATAAATTATGTTTTTTTGTGGGGTCCCTTTTTATTGGTACATTCAGCTGCTTAAGTATATGATAGTGTGGTACTTAACAGGGATTAAGTGTTTTCCTAAGATATTGATCTTTTCTTTCATGTAATTAGCAAGAGTCCATGAGCTAGTGACGTATGGGATATACATTCCTACCAGGAGGGGCAAAGTTTCCCAAACCTTAAAATGCTTATAAATACACCCCTCACCACACCCACAATTCAGTTTTACAAACTTTGCCTCCCGTGGAGGTGGTGAAGTAAGTTTGTGCTAGATTCTACGTTGATATGCGCTTCACAGCAGGCTGGAGCCCGGTTTTCCTCTCAGAGTGCAGTGAATGTCAGAGGGATGTGAAGAGAGTATTGCCTATTTGAATTCAATGGTCTCCTTCTACGGGATCTATTTCATAGGTTCTCTGTTATCGGTCGTAGAGATTCATCTCTTACCTCCCTTTTCAGATCGACGATATACTCTTATATACCATTACCTCTACTGATTCTCGTTTCAGTACTGGTTTGGCTATCTGCTATATGTAGATGAGTGTCCTGGGGTAAGTAAGTCTTATTTTTTGTGACACTCTAAGCTATGGTTGGGCACTTTATACGTAAAGTTCTAAATATATGTCTTTAAACTTATATTTGCCATGATTCAGGATAATCAGTATTCCTTCTTTCAGACTGTCAGTTTCATTATTTGGGAAAATGCATATGAATAAAATATTTTTTCTTACCTTAAAGATATTTTCTAATTGACTTTTTTTTTACTTGCGGGCTGTTAGGCTCGCAGGGGCAGAAAATACTTTAATTTATTGCATCATTCTTGGCGCAAACTTTTTTGGCGGAAAATTTTGTCATTTCCGGCGCCATAGTTGACGGCGGAAGTTTACACGTGGTTGCGTCATTTTTGACGCATGTGTGTTACAGACGTTTTTTGCGCCAAAAAGTGTGGGCGTCATACTTGGCGCCAAAAAATGTGGGCGTCATACTTGGCGCCAAAAAATGTGGGCGTCATACTTGGCGCCACTTTTTTTCACATTATTTAAGTCTCACTTTTTTGTTGCTTCTGGTTGCTAGAGGCTTGTTTGTTTTGCATTTTTCCCCATTCCTGAAACTGTCATTTAAGGAATTTGATAATTTTGCTTTATATGTTGTTTTTTTCTATTACATATTGCAAGATTTTCCATAAATTATTCCTGGATCAGAACATACTGAGGGATTCCTGTTGACTAAGAAGTCCTACCAAAGCTAAGTTCATTTATTTTAAATGTTATGAATCTTTATCTTTAGCTATGGTTTGTAATAAGTTATCATGATAAACTTTTACATGCAAAATCCATTAGTATTTATGCTTTATGTATTGCTTTTCTTTTTACATCTTATGTACAAGATATACTTAGAAAATTTATAAGAATATTTTTCTGATTCTAGGTTAAGGCTTGTCTGACTTTGCGCCTTCTATTAAAAAATTTTTAGGTCTTTTTCAAACTTTTTTTGATGAAGTTTCAAATGACCAACAACATACTGAATTATCCTTCTCTGATGATGTTTTTTCTCTTTCAGAACTTTTCTTCATCAGATATTGACACTAACAAATCTACTTTTTTATTTTTTATTAGAGTACATTTGTTTTTTGTTGAAAAGGTGTTGATTATTTTGGATATTGAGGTAACTAGTTCTTTTTCAAAACTAGCTAACATTTTATTTTTGCTTATTTTATCTTCTGTGTCTTCAGAGGTTTTTTTTCCATTCCTTCATACTAGGAAATGGAATAGGCTGACAATTTTCTTCAAAGGTTTTAAATTATATTCTTTGCCTGCAGTTAAATTCAATTTTGAGGGTTCTCCAATTTAATGGGGCTATCTCTACTCCTGCTAAATTATGCTATTGTTTCTATAGCAAAATAGTATTTTTTTTCTTTTTAAATGGTTGTATCCTATTTAAGGAAATTTTTTTATTTTCAGGTACTTTTCTTGGACCTGTAATTTATTTGGATGATGTTGCTTTTGCTCCATTTTTTCTGTTTACTTTAAAGATCAAGTATCAGATTATGTATTATTTAGCATTGTTAAGGGACAAAGTCTACTGCTCATTTGAGGTTCAGACTGGGTGCTGTTGCATTTGTCTTGTTGTCTTGCATTTTTGTTTATGCAAGTCCGGTGTGTTGGCTGGTCCCTTAACTGGATTAACATGCTAATAATTTTATTTGTTTCTTCATTTTTATTGAATATTTTCACAAATGAGGTTTAATCTATGTCTTTAGCTGTTTTTAGCTAGAAGAAATTTTGTGATTTCTAAAAAAATCCTTATTTCTTTTTTTCCAAGATAATCAATTATTTGATTCATATTGGATTCAATTCTTAACTGTTACTCTGGGCTTCAAGATTAAGTTCTTAGACTAAAACTTTAAGCTTATTTTAGTTTGGTTGTTCTTACTAAAGAACAAAATTCTAAATTCTTACCCAAGTAACATGTTTTTATTTAGAAGTTTTTTTGGTTCTATTCGGTCCAAAATTCTTAGATTTTGGGTACAAAATAAAATTTGAAGTAAAACCCTCTGTGAGAAGTCTTTTTCTCTCTATTATATTCCAGCTATTCCAGTAAGGCTAACACTTTCCTTAATGTGTTTCAGTCCCATATATTTTGGGTAATGTTGAAGTGCGGTTGATCACCTGTTGAGGATCAAGCGCTGCTCAGATCTGGAATCTTCTGGGGTATTTATTCCAGTTCCATTTTTAGGATCTGGGTTTTGGGGTTTTATTCAAACTATTCATTGTTCCATTGATAGAAAATCTTTTTATTATATAAATGTGCCATCTTTTAGATTGGTATTTATATGGTCTATTCTGACTTTTTTTGGTCAGTGATAGCATTATTTGTTTTCATTAGATACAATAGATGCATATCTTCATTTCTGTTTTCATTCAGATTATTTTTATTTTCTGAGACTACGGAATCTCATATGATTCAACTTTGTTTTTTCAAGACATGGTTAGAGGATCTTTTTATCAAAAGCTCTTGATTCCTCACACAAGGGTCACCTTTTTTAGGTTTCCAGATAGATTGTGTCACTGTCTTTGTCTCTAACAGATAAGTGATTTTTTTCTTATTGGGTTCCGTCTGTCGGTACCTTCAGTTTCTATTATTTCCTTCAGTTGCTATATATGCATGGAAATTTAGGTCTTATGGCTGCAGCATTGGATTCATTTCCCTTTGCTCATTTTCATAGAAAACCTTTCCAGTTTTTTATGCTGCATAATGGTGCAGGGATTCTAGGATTTCTTTTTTTAAATCTTCGAATTCTATGTTTATCTATCTTTGATTCGGTGGTTAGGAACACCATCATTTAGTTCTACAGGTCTCTTCGATTCTTTCAACCTGGATCATGATCTCTATAGATGTGAGTCTTTTAGGTTGGGAGGCTGTCTGAGGTTCTCTGTCAGCACAAGGGGTTTGGAAATCTCAGGAGGCGAGATTACCATTTGATATTTTGGAACTCCGTGCATTCCCGGAGTTCTTCAGTTGGTTTCTTTTGAAGAAGAGACGTTTATTTTTTTTATTTTTTCGGACATTATCACATCTGTGGTGTATGTCAATCATCAGGGTGTGACAATCAGTCTTTAGACTGTGACAAAAGTATCTCGGATATTTGCTTGGGCTAAATCCAGCTCCTATCTAAATTCTGGGGTCTTTTTCCCAGGTATAGATGTTTGGGAAGCGGATTATCTCGGTTAATCAAGCTTTACATCCGGGAGAATGGTCTTTACCCAGATATGTTTTTAAATTTTTCAGATGTGAGGGCTTCCAGAAATAGATCTGTTGGCCTCTCGTCTTAACAAGGAACTTCCCAGGGGCCTATTTCAGGTCCGGGGATCCTCAGGCAGAAGTAGCGTATGCATTGACACTTCCTTGGAATTATCATTCTGTCTATATCTTCCGCCTCTAGTTCTTCCAAAATTCTAATGGAGCGTTTGTTTGTACTGCTGGTGGTTCCAGCATGGCCTCACAGGTTTTAGTATGCAGATCTCATTCAGATGGCCAGTTGCCAACCTTGGACATTTCCGTTAAGACCAGACCTTTTAT
Source organism: Bombina bombina (assembly GCF_027579735.1). Lineage (NCBI taxonomy): Eukaryota > Metazoa > Chordata > Amphibia > Anura > Bombinatoridae > Bombina > Bombina bombina. The sequence continues at coordinate 322,235,576 of NC_069501.1, read as the reverse complement.
CTCAAGGCCCATTTTTCCATCAGGATCTCAAATCATTTAATTTGAAGGTATGGAGATTGAACATTTGATTCTTAGTCATAGAGGTTTCTCTGACTCAGTGATTAATACTATGTTACAGGTTTGTAAATCTGTCTCTAGAAAGATTTATTATCGAGTTTGGAAGACTTTCATTTCTTGGTGTTCTTCTCATAAATTCTTTTGGCATTCTTTTAGAATTCCTAGAATTTTACAATTTTTCAGGTTGGTTTAGATAAGGTTTTGTCTGCAAGTTCTTTGAACGGACAAATCTCTACTCTTTCTGTTCTTTTTCACAGAAAGATTGCTATTCATTCTGATATTCATTGTTTTGTACAGGCTTTGGTTTGTATCAAGCCTGTCATTAAGTCAATATCTCCTGTTGGAGTCTCAATTTGGTACTGAGGGCTTTACAGGCTCCTCCGTTTGAACCTTTGCATTCTCTGGACATTAAATTACTTTCTTGGAAAGTATTGTTCCTTTTGGTTATCTCTTCCGCTAGAAGAGTTTCTGAGTTTTCTGCAATTTCTTGTGGATCTCCTTTTCTGATTTTTCATCAGGGTAAGCCAGTGTTCCTTCCTGTTATTCATTATTTTCTTCAGCCTTTGGTTCTTATCAAACCTGTCATTAAGCCAATTTCTCCTCCTTGGAGTTTTAATTTGGTTCTAAAGGCTTTACAGGCTCTTCTATTTGAGCATATGTTTTCTCTAGACATTATTTACTTTCATGGAAAGTATTGTTCTTTTTAGACATCTCTTCAGTTAGAACAATTTTTTGTTCTTTCTTGTGAGTCTCCCTTTTCTGATTTTTTAATCAGGATAAGGTGGTTTTTGCTATCCTCATTTCAATTCTTACCTAAAGTTGTGATTTCTATCAACATTAGGGAAGAATTATTGTCTTTTCCTAAGACTTCTTTGGTAAGATTCTTACATTCTTTGGATATGGTAAGAGTTTTGAAATCTTATGTTGAAGCTATTCAGATTTCAGATAGTCTTCTAGTCTATTTGTTATCTTTTCTGGTGTTAGGAAGGTCAAAAGGCTTCTGCCATTTATTTGGCATCTTGCTTAAACTTTTGATTCATCATGCTTATTTGCAGTCGGGTGGATTCCCGCCTCGGAGGATTATGGCTCATTCTACTAGGTAAGTTTCTACTTCTTGGGCTTTTTAAGAATGAAGCTTCTGTTGATCAGATTTGCAAAGCAATGACTTGGTCTTCTTTGCATACTTTTACTATGTTCTACCATTTTGATGTTTTCTCTTCTTTAGAAGCAGTTTTGGTAGAATGGTACTTCAGGCAGCTGTTTCAGTTTGATTCTTCTGCTTATATTTTCAGTTTTTTTCATTATAAAAATTGAAACTTTCTTGATTTGGGTAGTGGATTCATTTTTCAGCGGAATTGGCTGTCTTTATTTTATCCCTCCCTCTCTAGTGACTCTTGCGTGGAAGTTCCACATCTTGGGTATTTATTATCCCATACATCACTAGCTCATGGACTCATAATTATGTAAGAACTTACCTGATAAATTCATTTCTTTCATATTAGCAAGAGTCCATGAGGCCCACCCTTTTTTGTGGTGGTTATGATTTTTTGTGTAAAGCACAATTATTCCAATTCCTTATTTTTTTGATGCTTTCGCTCCTTTTTTATCACCCCACTTCTTGGCTATTCGTTAAACTGAATTGTGGGTGTGGTGAGGGGTGTATTTATAGGCATTTTAAGGTTTGGGAAACTTTGCCCCTCCTGGTAGGAATGTATATCCCATACGTCACTAGCTCATGGACTCTTGCTAATATGAAAGAAATGAATTTATCAGGTAAGTTCTTACATAAATTATGTTTTTTCTCCCACATGCGGTACTCTGCGGTTCTTTGCAGCACAAGTCTGGAATATGTTTCCAGCAGGGCTACCATGATGAATAATTTGGGTCACAGAAATGAGAGGTTGTAAATATTTCACTCTTGTTATTTCTATGAGTTACTGTAGAGGGAAAGATGTTATCCTTTTAAAATTTAAAGAGATAGTAACATATTTGCTCTTACTGGTTTTCTTTTATGTACTCCGTCTAAACACTCAGGAGTCCAATGTCACTGGCCAATCCTTTCTTTTAGTGTCTGGATTTCTGCCTTACCCACAGGCAGTGCTCTGCAGTCACTTATTTGGACATTGCCTTGAGGTTCTTGACAATGTCTGTTGCCAACATTATTATTTTCATAGTCCTATGGGTTGGCATGACAGTAATAAGAGGATCTTGTTATTTTTAAAGAGACAGTACAATTTTAAAGGAATTTTTGGATAGAATTAAGGCTCTTAAGCTGGCTAATTCTTTTATTATGGATGCTGCCTTTCAGATTGCCAAATTGGCAGCTAAGAATGCCGGATTTGCCTGCTTAGTGCATAGGGCATTGTGATTAAAGTCTTGGTCTGCTGATGTGTCATCTAAGTCAAAGCTTTTGGCTATTCCTTTCAAAGGAAAAACCCTATTCGGGCCTGACTTGAAAGAAATCATTTCTGACATTACGGGAGGTAAGGGTCATCTCCTACCTCAGGATAAAGCAGCTAAACTGGGGGGTAAACAAAACAATTTTTGTTCCTTTCGAAACTTCAAAGTCCCTGTTTCTTCTTCCGCTAAACAGGAAGGGAATTTTGCTCAAGCCAAGGCCGTCTGGAGACCCAACCAGACTTGGAACAAAGGTAAACAACCCAAGAAGCCCTCTGCTGCTCCCAAGACAGCATGAAGGGGTGGCACCTGATCTAGTAGGGGTCAGACTTTCTCTTTTTAACCAGGCTTGGGTAAGAGATGTTCAGGACCCCTGGACACTGGAAATCGTGTCCCAAGGGTATCAACTGTAATTCAAAAATTCTCTCCCAAGGGGGAGGTTTCTTCTTTCACGATTGTCTGTAGACCAGATAAAAAGAGAGGCGTTCCTACATTGTGTAAAAGACCTCTCTACTAGGGGAGTAATTCGTCCCGTTCCAATACTGGAACAGGGGCAGGGATTTTACTCAAATCTTTTCGTGGTTCCCAAAAAAGAGGGAACGTTCAGAACCATTTTACATCTCCAAAGTCTAAACAAGTTTCTCAGAGTCCCATCCTTCAAGATGGAGACTATTCGGACAATTCTACCATTGATCCAGGAGGGTCAATATATGACTACCGTGGACTTGAAGTACCTTCATATTCCTATCCACAAGGATCATCATCAATTCCTAAGGTTTGCCTTCCTAGACAAACATTTTCAGTTCATGGCTCTTCCCTTCGGGTTGGCCACAGCGCCCAGGATCTTCATAAAAGTTCTAGGGTCCCTTCTGGCAGTTCTCAGGCAATGGGGTATTGCAGTGGCGCCTTATCTAGACAATATTCTGATCCAGGCGTCATCTAACCATCTGACAAGGTCTCATACAGACATGGTTCGGTCCTTTCTGAGGACTCACGGGTGGAAGGTGAATCTAGAAAAGAGTTCACTAATTCCACAGACAAAGGTTTCCTTCTTGGGAACTCTGATAGATTCCATATCCATGAAAATTTTCTTGACAGAGGTCAGAAAGTTAAAGATTCTGAACACATGCCGAGCCCTTCAGTCCAATCCTCGGCCATCAGTGGCGCAGTGCATGGAGGTAATTGGATTGATGGTGGCGGCAATGGACATCATTCCGATTGCTCGTTTTCATCTCAGACCGCTACAACTGAGCATGCTCAGGCAGTGGAATGGAGATTATGCAAATTTGTCTACTCAGATAAATCTGGATCAGGAAACAAGAGACTCTCTTCTTTGGTGGTTGTCACTGGATCGTCGGTCCCAAGGGATGTGCTTCCGCAGACCTTCATGGGTAATGGTGACAACGGACGCCAGTCTACTAGGTTGGGGTGCAGTCTGGAATTCCCTGAAGGCTCAGGGTGTGTGTCTCTACTTCCAATCAATAATCTGGAATTGAGAGCAATATTCAATGCGCTTCTGGCTTGGCCTCAGTTGGCTTCGGCCAAATTCATCCGATTTCAGTCGGAAAACATCACGACTGTGGCTTACATCAATCATCAGGGAGGAACAAGGAGTTCCTTAGCGATGACAGTAGTATTGAAGATAATTTGGTGGGCGGAGGCTCACTCTTGTTATCTGTCAGCAATCTACATCCCAGGAGTGGACAACTGGGAAGCGGAATTTTAAGCATTTTAAGACAGACATTTCATCCGGGGGAGTGGGAACTCCATCCGGAGGTCTTTACCACCCTGATTCTCAGATGGGGCAGACCAGAATTGGATCTGATGGCGTCTCGTCAGAATGCCAAGCTTCCAAGATACGGATCCAGGTCAAGGGATCCTCAGGCCGAACTGATAGATGCCTTGGCAGTGCCTTGGTCGTTCAACCTAGCTTATGTGTTTCCACCGTTTGCTCTCCTTCCCCGGGTAATTGCTCGGATCAAACAGGAGAGGGCTTCAGTAATTCTAATCGCGCCATCGTGGCCTCACAGGACTTGGTATGCCGATCTAGTGGACATGTCCTCTCTGCTGCCGTGGAAGCTTCCATTGAGGCAGGACCTTCTCATTCAGGGACCCTTCCAACATCTGAATCTAGTTTCTCTGCAGCTGACTGCTTGGAGATTGAACGCTTGATTTTATCTAAGCGAGGGTTCTCTGATTTGGTCATTGATACTTTGATTCAGGCATGTAAGCCTGTCACTAGAAAGATCTACCATAAGATATGGCGTAAATATCTTTATTGGTGCAAATCCAAGGGCCACTCATGGAGTAGAGTTAGGATTACCAGGATTTTATCTTTTCTCCAAGAAGGATTGGAGAAAGGGTTATCAGCAAGCTCCTTAAAGGGACAAGTCTCTGCTTTGTCGATTTTATTACACAAACGTTTGACAGATGTTCCAGACGTTCAGTCTTTTTGTCAGGCTCTGACCAGAATCAAGCCTGTGTTTAGACCAATTGCTCCACCCTGGAGTTTGAATTTAGTTCTTACTGTTCTTCAAGGGGTTCCATTTGAACCCATGCATTCCATAGATATTAAGTTGTTATCTTGGAAGGTTTTATTTTTGGTTGATATTTCTTCTGCTAGTAGAGTTTCTGAGCTTTCAGCGTTACAATGTGACTCGCCTTATCTTATTTTGCATTCTGATAAGGTGGTTTTATGTACCAAACCTGGTTTCCTTCCTAAGGTTGTTTCAAACTAGAATATTAATCAGGAAATTGTTGTTCCTTCATTGTGTCCTAATCCTTCTTCTAAGAAGGAGCGTCTGTTGCATAACTTGGACGTGGTCCGGGCCCTGAAGTTTTACTTGCAGGCGACGAAGGAATTTTGTCAATCATCTTCTTTATTTGTTGTTTTTTTCTGGAAAGCGTAGGGGCCAGAAATCTACGGCTACCTCTCTTTCTTTTTGGCTGAAGAGTATCATCCGTCTGGCATATGAGACTGCTGGACAGCAGCCTCCTGAAAGAATTATGGCTCATTCTACTGGGGCTGTGGCTTCCTCATGGGCATTTAAAAACGATGCTTCTGTTGAACAGATTTGCAAGGCTGCAACTTGGTCGTCTCTTCATACTTTTTCCAAATTTTCCAAATGTGATAATTTTGTTTCATCTGAGGCTGGTTTTGGGAGAAAGGTTCTTCAAGCAGTGGTGCCTTCCGTTTAGGTTCCTGTCTTGTCCCTCCCTTTCATCCGTGTCCTATAGCTTTGGTATTGTATCCCTCAAGTAAGGATGAAATCCGTGGACTCCTCATATCTTGTAAAAGAAAAGGAAATTTATGCTTACCTGATAAATTTATTTCTTTTACGATATGATGAGTCCACGGCCCACCCTGTCTTTTCTTAAGACAGGTCTTTGTTTTTGTTAAACTTCAGTCACCTCTGCACCTTTGGCTTTTCATTTCTCTTCCTAACTTCGGTCGAATGACTGGAGGGGGAGGGGAAGGGGGGAGCTATATATACAGCTCTGCTGTGGTGCTCTTTGCCACTTCCTGCTAGCAGGAAGTTAAATCCCACAAGTAAGGATGAAATCCGTGGACTCGTCATATCGTAAAAGAAATACATTTATCAGGTAAGCATAAATTTCCTTTTTCTGCCCCAAGATAAGAAATCTAAGGGTAAATTTAAATCTTCCAATCATTTTTATTCCTTTCATCAGAATAGAAAACAAAATACCTCTCCTTCCCCTAAGGCCTCTGGCTCTAATTGGAGACCATCTCTGAATTGGAATATATCCAAGCCTTTTCAAAAACTAAATCCAGCCCCTAAGACTGCATGAAGGTGCAGCCCTCAAACCAGTTCAACTGGTGGGGGGCAGATTGAAATTATTGACAGTTTCTGTTCAAAATCAGTTGATTCTGAATATTGTTTCTCAGAGGTATCGAATAGGTTTCAGAATAAGACCTCCAATTGGAATATTTTTTCTTTCTCGTGTTCCAACAAACCCTGTGAAAGCTCAGGCTTTTCAGAAATGTGTTTTAGACCTAGAGCTTTCAGGGGTGATTGTTCCAGTTCCTCTGCAGGAACAGGGTTTGACTATTCTGCCTTTTGTTCAGCAAGGTCATGTCCACAATAGACTTACAGGACACTTATCTTCATATTACAATTCATCCAGACCACTATCGTTTTCTGAGATTCTCTTTTCTAGACAAGCATTACCAATTTGTCGCTCTTCCTTCCCCTAAGGCCTCTGGCTCTAATTGGAGACCATCTCTGAATTGGAATATATCCAAGCCTTTTCAAAAACTAAATCCAGCCCCTAAGACTGCATGAAGGTGCAGCCCTCAAACCAGTTCAACTGGTGGGGGGCAGATTGAAATTATTGACAGTTTCTGTTCAAAATCAGTTGATTCTGAATATTGTTTCTCAGAGGTATCGAATAGGTTTCAGAATAAGACCTCCAATTGGAATATTTTTTCTTTCTCGTGTTCCAACAAACCCTGTGAAAGCTCAGGCTTTTCAGAAATGTGTTTTAGACCTAGAGCTTTCAGGGGTGATTGTTCCAGTTCCTCTGCAGGAACAGGGTTTGACTATTCTGCCTTTTGTTCAGCAAGGTCATGTCCACAATAGACTTACAGGACACTTATCTTCATATTACAATTCATCCAGACCACTATCGTTTTCTGAGATTCTCTTTTCTAGACAAGCATTACCAATTTGTCGCTCTTCCGTTTGGCCTAGTGACAGCTCAGAGAATCTTTTCAAAGGTTCTTGGTGCCCTTCTATCTGTAATCAAAGAGCAGGGTATTGTGGTGTTTCCTTATTTGGACGATATCTTGGTACTAGCTTAATCTTTTCATTTAGCAGAATCTCACACAAAACAACTAGTGTGGTTTCTTCAAGAACATGGTTGGAGGAACAATTTACAAAAGAGTTTCTTGATTCCTCAGACAATGGTCACCTTTTTATGTTTCCAGATAGATGAAAGAAAACATAATTTATGTAAGAACTTACCTGATAAATTCATTTCTTTCATAGTGGCAAGAGTCCATGAGACCCACCCTATTTTTTGTGGTTATGATTTTTTGTATTAAGCACTTTATTTTTTCCAGTTCCTATTTTTGTATGCTTTTTACTCCTTCTTTTACACCTCACTTCTTGGCTACACGTTAAACTAAGGTATGTGGGAGGTGTATTTATAGGAATTTTGAGGTTTGGGAAACTTTGCCCCCTCCTGCTAGAAATGTATATAAAAAATAAATGAGTTTATCAGGTAAGTTCTTACATAAATTATGTTATTATAAATAATACGTAGCCTTCCTGGCTATAGCACCATATTGACCAATATTTGGGACTAAAGTTCCTAGAAACATCTGCTGCCAAATCATTACTGAGCATCTGTTTACATACTTGTTTGCTTCTACTGAGCATACTTGAAATATATACAGTATATATATAAAAAAGCAACTTAAAAGGGACAGTAAAGTCAAAATTTAACTTTTGTTACTGAAATGGAGCTTGCAATTTTAAATAACTTTCAAATTCACTTCCTTTCTCTAATTTGTTTTGCTCTCTTGGTATCCTTTGTTGAAATGCATACCTAGGTATGCTGAGGAGCAGCAATGCACTCCTGGGAGCTAGCTGTAGTTTGGTGGCTCCATATATATATATATATATATATATATATATATGCCTCCTGTGATTGGCTCACCCACTGTGTTCAGATAGCTTCCAGTAGTGCAATCTTGCTCCTTCAACAAAGGGTTCCAAGAGAACTAAGCACATTTGATAATAGACGCACATTTGATAATAGACAGCGTATGCTGTCGGCATTTAGCGATGTCAGGCGGACATGTTCGTCACAGCGAATCATGTCTGTCCGACATGTGATAAATCGGCCCCAATGAGTTCACCAAACATCTACACAAGATGTTTCCAAGAAATTATTTCAGCAATCTAAAGTTATGAGCACATACTTGTCATGCAAATATATATTTTTCAAAAATTATAATACATATTAAAATACCCTGTTTTAAATGCAAAACAGCATATGAATCATGTAAAACACTTGTTTCTTACAGATTTCTCAATTTTATTGTATACATAGTTTAGATGGCTTCATAAATATAAAACTAGTCAAAATTATTGAAATGGCCTAGAAAAGGCTGACAAGCATAAAATGGCATAAACTTTTTTCCAAATGCATGTTTAGCAAAAAATATGTTTCTAATAAAATATGTAAATCAGTGGCAGAGGGCAAACCGTCTTTAATGGAAAATAAACATACTAAGTACTTAAGGGATAAAGCAGATTATACATCAAATACAGTATACATATCGAATAGGAGACAAAGGGGGCTATTCAGACGTGATCAGACACCTCATTTTGGTAATAATAGAAGAAGGAATCGTAGGCGTAGGGGCAGCCAGTCTAAATCTAAGTCGGTCACTTTTTCTGACAGTGAGTTGGATTACTCATCAGATGACAGGGTCTCTGGCAATTATGAATCTGGTCACACACAAGGGGGCATTTTGAAGAGTAGTGAATAATCACAATCTATGTCTAATGCTGAATTGGTCCCAGCACTTAGACCTAAAGAAATTATATTTTGCGACTAACAATAAGGTCACGAAATATAATATATCAGAATTGCCAGCACTAATGAGCTGACATAGCCTGACAATATCAGGAGCTGATCTAGCAACCCTGGATCAGATTTTTCCCTTGGATCAAAGAATTCCAGGGGGGAATGAACCAACACAAAACACACAGGAAAGGTATCAGCTCTGGCAGGGTTGCCCCTTCAGCAGGTACAAATAAACAATGTGATTAACTTGTCCTCTACCCAACTTTCAGTAGATCAATGTAGGGTTTTAAGCTATGGTTTAACTTTTTCCCCTACCACTAATTTTGACTTATTTCAGACAATTATTGATCTGAATAAATTAATTAGGAATATCCATTTGAAAAAACATTTTTCTAGCATTGAGAGTGGGGCTTGGTCATGTAATAAAACAATGTGGGACCATTTTGTTTTAGTGCCTGATTTGTACAGTGGGGCAAAAAAGTATTTAGTCAGCCACCAATTGTGCAAGTTCTCCCACTTAAGAAGATGAGAGAGGCCTGTAATTTTCATCATAGGTATACCTCAACTATGAGAGACAAAATGTGGAAACAAATCCAGACAATCACATTGTCTGATTTGGAAAGAATTGATTTGCAAATTATGGTGGAAAATAAGTATTTGGTCAATATCAAAAATTCATCTCAATACTTTGTTATATATCCTTTGTTGGCAATGACAGAGGTCAAACGTTTTCTGTAAGTCTTCACAAGGTTGTCACACACTGTTGCTGGTATGTTAGCCCATTCCTGCATGCAGATCTCCTCTAGAGCAGTGATGTTTTGGGGCTGTCGCTGGGCAACACAGACTTTCAACTCCTTCCAAAGGTTTTCTATGGTGTTGAGATATGGAGACTGGCTAGGCCACTCCAGGACCTTGAAATGCTTCTTACGAAGCCACTCCTTTGTTGCCCGGGCGGTGTGTTTGGGATCATTGTCATGCTGAAAGACCCAGCCACGTTTCATCTTCAATGCCCTTGCTGATGGAAGGAGGTTTGCACTCAAAATCTCACGATACATAACCTCATTCATTCTTTCATGTGCATGGATCAGTCGTCCTGTTCCCTTTGCAGAGAAACAGCCCCAAAGCATGATGTTGTCACCCCCATGCTTCACAGTAGGTATGGTGTTCTTTGGTTGCAACTCAGCATTCTCTCTCCTCCAAACACGATTTGTGTTTCTACCAAACAGTTCTACTTTGGTTTCATCTGACCATATGACATTCTCCCAATCCGCTTCTGGATCATCCAAATGCTCTCTAGCATACTTCAGATGGTCCCGTACATGTACTGGCTTAAGCAGGGGGACACGTCTGGCACTGCAGGATCTGAGTCCCTGTCGGCGTAGTGTGTTACTGATGGTAGCCTTTGTTATGTTGGCCCCAGCTCTCTGCAGGTCATTCACTAGGTCCCCCCGTGTGGTTCTGGGATGTTTGCTCACCGTTCGTGTGATCATTTTGACCCCACGGGGTGAGATCTTGCGTGGAGCCCCAGATCAAGGGAGATTATCAGTGGCCTTGTATCTCTTCCATTTTCTAATTATTGCTACCACAGTTGATTTATTCACAAGCTGCTTGCCTATTGCAGATTCAGTCTTCCCAGCCTGGTGCAGGTCTACAATTTTGTTTCTGGTGTCCTTCGACAGCTCTTTGGTCTTCACCATAGTGGAGTTTGGAGTGTGACTGTTTGAGGTTGTGGACAGGTGTCTTTTATACTGATAACAAGTTCAAACAGGTGCCATTAATACAGGTAATGAGTGGAGGACAGAGGAGCCGCTTAAAGAAGAAGATACAGGTCTGTGAGAGCCAGAAATCTTGCTTGTTTGTAGGTGACCAAATACTTATTTTCCACCATAATATGCAAATAAATTCTTTCCAAATCAGACAATGTGATTGTCTGGATTTGTTTCAAAATTTTGTCTCTCATAGTTGTGGTATACCTATGATGAAAATTACAGGCCTCTCTCATCTTCTTTAGTGGCAAAACTTGCACAATTGGTGGCTGACTAAATACTTTTTTGCCCCACTGTATACCTTTGAGTCATGTGACTTGGTCACATTACAAGAATTACAGATTGAAACTAAGGATACCATGGGCACTATAAACAAGGGTAAAACTTTCAAGAAGAAATCCAGATTTTATCCAATCTAGAGCAGAAGGCATGTCATAGAGACATTTTTCTTAAAGACAATATGAAAAAGGTTCAAAATGATCTGACCACTTCTGAAAGGGCTGCTCTTAAGTCTTTACAAGAGAATACAGAATTGGTGGCCCACAGACAAGGGAGGTACCATAGTTGTCATGGACACAGTACACAGGGGAATCTCTTAGGCAGTTATCTAATGAAAAGGACTATCTAGTCTTGAATAGAGATCCCACCAGTTTGTTTAAGGTTTTGGATGATGGGTTAGAACAGGGTTTTCTAGACACCTCAATGGTTGAATGTTTGAATGTTGATAATCCAAAGATACCCCTGTTCCACCATCTTCCAATCAGTCATCAATGTACAGGGCCGCCTAATAGCCAGTGTGATTGATTCCCTACTGGCTCATCTTTCACAATGGATGGACTCCCTACTCCAACCTATACTTACATTGTTGCCATCATATGTTGGGGACACCAAACATATTTTGAATACTACACAGAACATTGAGTGGAGAAAAGAATAGTTTTGTCTTACAGTTGATATTGTGTCCTTATGCACCTCCATTCCTCATGACAAAGGCATCAAAGCAATTTGCTTTTTTCTAAACAATTTTACAGACTATTACTGAGGATTTCCAAACATATATCCTCAGAGTCCCGATTTTCTTACTTACAATTTTTTTTTCAGTTTCAGGGGTTGTTCTATGTCCAGAGATGTGGGACTGCAATGCAAAGTTTGCCCCATCTTACGCCAACCTGTTTTTAGGTTGGTTGGAATTTGTCCACATCTTTAGATATAGAATCCCATACAGGTCATACATTCAAGTCTTCAGGAGATGTATTGACAACCTGTTTGTGTGGAATGGTCCAGAAGACCTTATACAATCCTTTATTGATTGGCTGAACAGTCATCATATAGGTCTATGGTTAACATTTGAATACCATTTCTTAACAAATCAACTAATCTAGATCTTAATCTGATGGCTCTAATAGTGGCAGGTCTTTCGCAAACCCATTTCAGGGAATTCACTTTTGCATAGCGAACATTTTTTACAAGAGAAAAATAAATACTCAGTGGATAAGGAGTTTAAGGGAGTCTTTTTTGTTACAGAATATAGTGCGCAATATTCCCAGGTGACTGCAATAGCACGCAAACATTTTCCATTATTGGCTGCTGACAACAAATAGAGATGGTGGGGAAGATTTAAGATGTTCCTCAAGGAGATGTGCCACCTTGGGGTCAATTTTATCCATGAGTGTAGAAAAAGTATTTGGTTAACTGCGCTTAGAAACCCTATTGAGCATATGAGAAAGTGTGAGGGACCCCACCCTCTGTGATAATTGAAAACAGATTCAAATAGAATCTTTAATTCATAAGCGCTACTAAAAGCTTAAAATAGGTGACATAAATATATAAACATATGTGTATAATAAATGGATATATATATATATGCGATAAAAAGTGAAAAAAGAGAAAATGAAAAAATGTGAAAAAATATATATGTGTATGTGCTGAAAAAAGCCTAATTGGCTAAAAACAGCTGATGCTTTAAATATTTTCAAAATCATTTTAAAAAAGTGAATCAAATTGATAGCCAAAAAGCAAGGCTAGAATAAAAACAAACAAATGAATAAAGTGCAGAATCTGCATAAATTTGATATATAACAACTGATAAAAATAAATTCAATATAAAAAATTCAATATACAAAAAACACTCTACATGTGTTGATCAGGCGCAATATAAAGTGTAGCATACACTGATACAATAGATGCAAAACAACCAAAAAATTATTTGTACCAAATACAATTTGCAACAATAAATAACAGTTTAGAAGAAACCGATGATGAACTTGTAGGTACAGACGATTTCCAAACAAGCCAAGACGTGAATTCAAATGACAAGCCAGACGAGATGTCGGAGTATAAAGCTGGAATGAGCTAAAGAAGCCGGATCACACAGCAGAAGGGTTACCAAATAGAGGTTTACACTTTTACTTACACCGGTTTTGGTGAAAAGATGTCCGAAGGTCCCTTCAGTGGCTAACAGCTTGCAGCAGTATATCCTTTCAAGCGGCAAAGAAATCTTTTCTGGCGGCACCCAACAGTATATCCTTCCTAACGGCAGCACATCCGAAACACTCTCTAGCCGAGGGATAACTGAAAACACAGACTACGGAAGCCTTGGGGAGACAAACTTAGAACACAAGAGCAACGCGTTTCAACCCGCAGTGGGTCTTTTTCAAGCTCTAGATGTACGGCAACAGCCTTAATTTAAAGGTGGTGAAATTACCTGATTGGTTTAGAGACAGCAAAGTTTTTTTAAAACAACGCTAAATATATCAACAATATTTCGGTTTATAAAGGATACAGTTATTCTAGCTCAGCTAATTTGAAATAACTTGTATGTATTATTGTACCGTATAGTTAATATGTGAATAATATTTTACCAAAAGATTAAACAGAGATTTTTTATAATGCATTACAACTAACAAATTGTTTAGGCAAATAGAAATGATTGATTCTATATGGAATATAGGCAGAATATATCAAACCTATGCAGAAAATGCACATCACCCATCATGTTTGCTTTATTAATATTTGAAAAAAGAGAAAAATAGTAATTGAAAATAAAAATAAAAATGAAATCGAAAGATATGACATTAAATGTTAAGAAAAAAGGTCTAAAAAATATCTACAATATACTATCTAAAAAATACTGTCTAAAAAATACTAGATGCGTTATGAACTAAAAATTTTAAATTCTTTACAGAAAATATGAAAATATGATATTTTCAAAAAGATATATAAAAAATATATATATATATGTTTTCGAAAGAAATGTTTGCATTAAAAAGTTGATACTCAAGAGATACTTAGAAAATACATAAAAAAGATATTAAGAAATGTAATATAATTCCTAAAAACATGTACTTTATCTCTGATTCATCTCCAGATATAAAAATATATTATATTATTACTAAAATTAGTATAGATAGTATTTTTTGACAGAACTCAGAAAAGTAGCCAAACAAAATTCACTAATATTTCATGTATGAATAATCTCATATACATTAATCCAATGTTGATTTGGTGTTATTTTATTTAGAAGAATTATTTAGTCATTTAAGTAACATCCATATCGAAATCTAGATTTAAGCCTTTAGGTTGCAACGTTTTTTGGTCAAAAATCCATTTACTCTCTCTTTTTAGTAAATCATTCTGTATATTGCCCCCTCTCCAGTTCTTTTTAACCTTTTTCAATACCAATAAATGAAAAGTGGTTAAGATTTCGATTATTGCATATTCCAAAATGTTTTGGAATTGGCAGATCTTTGTTTCTTTTATGAGTGAAATTTTCTATGGACCAAATATGCTCTCTAATGCGGGTACATAGGGGCTTAGTGGTTTCCCCTACGTATTGTAAACCACATTTGTATTGGATGATATAAATCACGTTATTACCTGAGCATCGAATTACCTCATTGATCTTATATACCTTACCAGTGGCATTAGACTTAAATTCTTTATTTTTACTAGAATATTCACAAGATTTGCAGGTTAGGCAAGGATAAAAGCCTTGTATATCCTTACCTTCAATATCTATCTGGTTATTAGGTCTCTTTTTAATCTTATTTTCAATTGGGGCTAGGATAGTTTTTAGATTTGGTGCCTTTTTATAAATTATCTGTGGTTTTGATGGTAAAAGGGGGCCCAAATGTTCATCATTTCTCAATAAACTCCAATGTTTGTTAAGAATTTTTTCTAATACAAACTTGTTTTGACTATAATTGGTAACAAAGGGGACAAAAATATTATCCTTTTTATTTTCAACAAGATTTTTTCTTTTTTTCTCCCTTGGAACGAATAGAGAAGTTCTAGCCACTAATCTAACTTCTTCCAATGTTTTCTCTACATGAGACATATCATAACCCCTATCTTCAAATTTTTGTTTCATTATTTGTGATTGAGTATCAAAATCTTTAAAGGATTACTTTCTGTTATAATTTTTAAGCTAAACAACTAACATATTAAAGTTAATAAACATTAATTATAACCTACTGACCTATATTTTCTCCAAAACGAAGTTTCATAACGTTCTAAAAGTTATATCTTTTATTCGCCGATGATGTCACGTTATCCTGCCCACTATTTTCAGCACTGCGTGTTCAAAATACTTAAACCAATAACTTTGTGTTTAAAGCGCCATTTTGAAACCTAGGTATTGTAAACGGATTGGTACAGAGCAAAGGATACCCACGAAGTGGGTTTGGATAACAATTAAATTTGCAGACAAGATTTCTGATATACGGTAGAGATATGTTACTGAAATGCTATTGATAAAAAGCCTATTTGGGGTAGTTAGTTAGTAACAGGCATAGAAAATATTTACTTACAGTAACCCTTTAATGTCAGTACAATTTTTTCAAATACGTAGAAACTGTCCTTTAGGGATATTATCTATCCACTTTCTGTGATGACAGCTTGTGTAATGTATGTAACTATTTGCGTCTACCTGTTTAAAAAAGGTTTTGGCAAATAGTTTGTTCTCTTTAGCTGAGATTTCAAGATCTAGAAAATTAATACTCGCTCTATATTTCTCACTAGTAAATTTAAGATTAACTTGATTGTTATTAATTTATGTTAAAAACTGATCAAAAGATGAATCACTACCCTGCCAAATAATAATAATATCGTCTATATAGCGCTTGTAGGACACCAGGCTTGCTCCAAGGGGGTTATTTGATAAAAATTGATGTTCTCAATACCCCATGAATAAATTGGCATAACTTGGAGCAAACCTGGTGCCCATAACTGTACCTCTTTCCTGATTGAAAAATGTACCATTATAAAAGAAAAAATTATGTGTCAAAATAAATTTAATGGCTTCTAAAATGGCTTCTAAAATAAAACATTTTTGTTCATATTTTAATGAAATATCTTGTTCCAGAAAAAAGTTAATAGCCTTCAAACCATCATTATGATCAATGCAGGTATACAGTGATGTGATATCACAGGAGGCCAACAAATAATCCTCCTGCCATGTCACACCACTAATTAAATTTGAAACATCCGTGGAGTCCTTTAGGAAAGACGGAAGCTGTTTCACAAACTTTTGCAGATATAAATCTAAATACTCGGACAAATTTGCAGTAAGGGAACTCACCCCAGAAATGATGGGTCTACCTGGGGGGTTGGTCAAATCCTTATGGATTTTTGGCAAGTAATACAGTAAAGGAATCCTAGGATATTTGGGTAACAAATATTCTCGTTCTTTTTGATTTAGGATTCCATCACCTTGGGCTTTATCTAAGAGGCGTGTTAGAGCAATTTTATAATTATTAGTTGGATCACTGACTAATTTTTTGTAGGTATATTGATCTTTGATAATATCATCACACATTGATGTGTAATTCCCACTATCCATGATCACAATCCCGCTGCCCTTGTCGGCGGGCTTTATGATGATGTTCTTGTTATCTTCTAAATCTCTGACAATATTTAGTTGTTTCTTAGTTAAATTATTGATATTAGATTTTGATTTTCTATCCGATATGTTTTCTATGTCTCTTAATATTAGTTTTTCGAAGGATTGGATAATTGGACCCTTTCATGTTTTGGGTAAAACTTGGACTTATTCTTCAGAGTGGTGTGAACAAATTCATTATCAGATGTTAGTACATTTGATGCTGCTTTTTCAGCACTTGTTTGTAGAAACCATTTTTTAACAGTTACATTTCTCACAAATTTATGAGCATCAATAAATGTATTAAATTTATTTAGTTTCTTAGTTGTTGGCCTCCTGTGATGTCACATCACTGTATACCTGAATTGATCATAATGATGGTTTGAAGGCTATTAACTTTTTTCTGGAACACAATATTTCATTCAAATATGAACAAAAATGTTTTATTTTAGAAGCCATTAAATTTATTTTGACACATAATTTTTTCTTTTATAATGGTAAATGTTTCAATCAGGAAAGAGGTACAGCTATGGGCACCAGGTTTGCTCCAAGTTATGCCAATTTATTCATGGGGTATTGGGAACATCAATTTTTATCCAATAACCCCCTTGGAGCAAGCCTGGTGTCCTACAAGCGCTATATAGACAATATTATTATTATTTGGCAGGGTAGTGATTCATCTTTTGATTAGTTTTTAACAGAAATGAATAACAATCAAGTTAATCTTAAATTTACTAGTGAGAAAAATAGAGCAAGCATTAATTTTCTAGATCTTGAAATCTCAGCTAAAGGGAACAAACTATTTGCCAAAACCTTTTTTAAACAGGTAGACGCAAATAGTTACATACATTACACAAGCTGTCATCACTGAAAGTGGATAGATAATATCCCTAAAGGACAGTTTCTACGTATTCGAAAAAATTGTACTGACATTAAAGATTTTGATACTCAATCACAAATAATGAAACAAAAATTTGAATATAGGGGTTATGATATGTCTCATGTAGAGAAAACATTGGAAGAAGTTAGATTAGTGGATAGAGCTTCTCTATTGGTTCCAATGGAGAAAAAAAGAAAAAATCCTGTTGAAAATAAATAGGATAATATTTTTGTCCCCTTTGTTACCAATTATAGTCAAAACAAGTTTGTATTAGAAAAAAATCTTAACAAACATTGGAGTTTATTGAGAAATGATGAACATTTGGGCCCCCTTTTACCATCAAAACCACAGATAATTTATAAAAAGGCACCAAATCTAAAAACTATCCTAGCCCCAACTGAAAATAAGATTAAAAAGAGACCTAATAACCAGATAGATATTGAAGGTAATGATATATCAACTTTTTAATGCAAACATTTCTTTCGAAAACATATATATATATATATTTTTTATATATCTTTTTGAAAATATCATATTTTCATATTTTCTGTAATGAATTTTAAATTTTTAGTTCATAACGCATCTTGTATTTTTTAGACAGTATTTTTTAGATAGTATATTGTAGATATTTTTTAGACCTTTTTTCTTAACATTTAATGTTATATCTTTCGATTTCATTTTTATTTTCAATTACTATTTTTTTCAAATTTTAATAAAGAAAACATGATGGGTGATGTGCATTTTCTGAATAGGTTTGATATATTCTGCCTATATTCCATATAGAATCAATCATTTCTATTTGCCTAAACAATTTGTTAGTTGTAATGCATTATAAAAAATCTCTGTTTAATCTTTTGGTAAAATATTATTCACATATTAACTATACGGTACAATAATACATACAAGTTATTTCAAATTAGCTGAGCTAGAATAACTGTATCCTTTATAAACCAAAATATTGTTGATATATTTAGCGTTGTTTTAAAAAAACTTCGCTGTCTCTAAACCAATCAGGTAATTTCACCATCTTTAAATTAAGGCTGTTGCCGTACATCTAGAGCTTGAAAAAGACCCACTGCGGGTTGAAACGCGTTGCTCTTGTGTTCTAAGTTTGTCTCCCCAAGGCTTCCGTAGTCTGTGTTTTCAGTTATCCCTCGGCTAGAGAGTGTTTCAGACGGGTGCTCCAGCTGATTACCAATTCGTGCTGCCGTTAGGAAGGATATACTGTTGGGAGCCGCCAGAAAGGATTTCTTTGCTGCTTGAAAGGATACACTGCTGCAAGCTGTTAGCCACTGAAGGGACCTTCGGACATCTTTTCACCAGACCCGGTGTAAGTAAAAGTGTAAACCTCTATTTGGTAACCCTTCTGCTGTGTGATCCGGCTTCTTTATCTCATTCCAGCTTTATACTCTGACATCTCGTCTGGCTTGTCATTTGAATTCACGTCTTGGCTTGTTTGGAAATCATCTGTACCTACAAGTTCATCATCGGTTTCTTCTAAACTGTTATTTATTGTTGCAAATTGTATTTGGTACAAATAATTTTTTGGTCGTTTTGCATCTATTGTATCAGTGTATGCTACACTTTATATTGCGCCTGATCAACGCATGTAGTGTTTTTTGTATATTGAATTTTTTATATTGAATTTATTTTTATCAGTTGTTATATATCAAATTTATGCAGATTCTGCACTTTATTCATCTGTTTGTTTTTATTCTAGCCTTGCTTTTTGGCTATCAATTTGATTCACTTTTTAAAATTATTTTGAAAATATTTAAAGCATCAGCTGTTTTTTTCCAATTAGGCTTTTTTTCAGCACATACACATATCATTTTTCACATTTTTTCATTTTCTCTTTTTTCACTTTTTATCGCATATATATATAAATTTATTATACACATATGTTTATATATTTATATCACCTATTTTAAGCTTTTAGTAGCGCTTATGAATTACAGTTTCTATTTGAATCTGTTTTCAATGGTCAATTTTATCCCCCACGCAATTTTATCCCCCATCCTCCTCTTCTAGTTCATGGCTAGCATGTTCTGGAATGTACAGATGTGGCCATAGGAAATGTAGACCTTGCGAGTATGTGTAGGTAATAGTGATGTCGCGAACATAAAATTTTCCGTTCGCGAACGGCGAACACAAATTTCCGCAAATGTTTGTGAACGGGTGAACCGCCATAGACTTCAATAGGCAGGCAAATTTTAAAACCCACAGGGACTCTTTCTGGCCACAATAGTGATGGAAAAGTTGTTTCAAGGGGACTAACACCTGGACTGTGGCATGCCGGAGGGGGATCCATGGCAAAACTCCCATGGAAAATTACATAGTTGATGCAGAGTCTGGTTTTATTCCATAAAGGGCATAAATCACCTAACATTCCTAGATTGTTTGGAATAACGTGCTTTAAAACATCAGGTATGATGTTGTATCGATTAGGTAGTGTAAGGGTTACGTCCGCTTCACAGTGACAGACCAAACTCCCCGTTTAACGCACCGCAAACAACCGCAAACAGTCCATTTGCACAACCGCAAACTCCCTATTTGCACAAGGTTGGATACCAAGCTAGCCATGTCCCGTTCCTTGTCCTCACTGATGTCATTGAAGGTCTCTTCCTCCACCCAGCCACGTACAACACCAAGGGTCCCCGAAAGGTGACAACAAGCCCACTGGGACGCCTGCTGTGTTTTGTCTTCCACCTCCTCAAAGCCACCTTCCTCCTCTGACTCCTCTTCTTCAGGCTCCTCTCTCTGCGTTGCCTCTCTCTGCGTTATTATAAGGTGTGTTAAGTAGTACTATTCCTATCAGTTTAATCCCTGTTACGTCCCCTATCAGGGGACGTGTATATGGCATTGATTTTAGGAACTGGGAGATGGAAAAAGATGCTTGTTCGGTCCTCCTACTTCAAATTTGGGGCACAGAGCATGCAATCTAATGTGCCACCAGATAGGAGTGGTGTGTTAAGTAGTACTATTCCTATCAGTTTAATCCCTGTCATGTGCCTTTTTTTGGTTTGGTTTTTGAAGCCACAGTTTAGCACCAGAGGCCAGAAAAATTAGGCATGTACACATGCCTTAAAAATCAGGTATTGTTGCAGCCGCTGCTGTAGCAGCGGCCAGAAAAATTGATGTTTGTTTCCCAGGCAGAAAGTGCCCTAAAACATTGCGGCTTGAACCCTAGTTGGTGGCGGATAAGTCACGCAAGTCATCCGGCATTCAGAGATAAAATACAGCAGCATGTGGACCATTTTTAGCCCAAGGCAGCTCATCTCATCAGGCCTTTTTTAGTCGAATGTATCGCCCACTGTCAGTCCCTTCGAGATCCATCCCTCATTCATCTTAATAAAGGTGAGGTAATCTAGACTTTTTTGACCTAGGCGACTTCTCTTCTCAGTGACAATACCTCCTGCTGCACTGAAGGTCCTTTCTGACAGGACACTTGAAGCGGGGCAGGCCAGAAGTTCTATCAAAAATTGGGATAACTCTGGCCACAGCATAAGCCTGCACACCCAGTAGTCAAGGGGTTCATCGCTCCTCAGAGTGTCGATATCTGCAGTTAAGGCGAGGTAGTCTGCTACCTGTCGGTCGAGTCGTTCTCTGAGGGTGGACCCCCGAAGGGCTGTGGCGATGCGTAGGACTTAAAAAGCTCCGCATGTCCTCCATCAACAACACGTCTGTAAAGCGTCCTGTCCTTGCAGGCATGGTCGTGGGAGGAGGAGAATTACTTTCACCTCTTCCCCTGTTAGATTCCCGTTGTGCTGTGACATCACCCTTATACGCTGTGTAAAGCATATTTTTTAATTTATTTTGGAACTGCTGCATCCTTTCCAACTTGCGGTAATTCTGTAACATTTCAGGCACTTTCTGCTTATACCGGGGGTCTAGTAGCATGGACACCCAGTACAGGTCGTTCTTCAGCCTTTTTATACGAGGGTCCCTCAACAGGCACGACAGCATGAAAGACCCCATTTGCACAAGGTTGGATGCCGAGCTAATTATGTCCCGTTCCTCGTCCTCAGTGATCTCACTGAAGGTATGTTCTTCCCCCCAGCCACGTACAACACCACGGGTACCAGATAGGTGACAACGAGCACCCTGGGATGCCTGTTGTGTTTGGTCTTCCTCCTCAAAGCCACATTCCTCCTCTGACTCCTCTTCCTCACAATCCTCTTCCAGCGTTGCCGCAGGTCCAGCAAGCGATGCTGATAAGGCTGTTTCTGGTGGTGATGGTGACCACAACTCTTCCTCTTCACGCTCATCTACGGCCTGATCCAGCACTCTTCACAGGGCACGCTCCAGGAAGAAAACAAATGGTATGATGTCGCTGATGGTGCCTTCAGTGCGACTGACTAGGTTTGTCACCTCCTCAAAAGGATGCATGAGCCTACAGGCATTGCGCATGAGCGTCCAGTAACGTGGCAAAAAAATTCCCAGCTCCGCAGAGGCTGTCCTAGCACCCCGGTCATACAAATAGTCGTTAATGGCTTTTTCTTGTTGGAGCAGGCGGTCGAACATTAGGAGTGTTGAATTCCAATGTGTCGGGCTATCGCAAATCAAGCGCCTCACTGGCATGTTGTGGTTTGCCGCTGGATATCTGAAAAGTGCGCCATGGCCGTGTAGGAACGCCTGAAATGGCCACACACCTTCCTGGCCTGCTTCAGGACGTCCTGTAAGCCTGGGTACTTATGCACAAAGCGTTGTACGATCAGATTACACACATGTGCCATGCAGGAAACATGTGTCAACTTGCCCAAATTCAATGCCGCCAACAAATTTCTTCCGTTGTCACAAACCACTTTGCTGATCTCCAGTTGGTGCGGAGTCAGCCACTGATCCACCTGTGCATTCAGGGCGGACAGGAGTGCTGGTCCGGTGTGACTCTCTGCTTTCAGGCAAGTCAACCCCAAGACAGCGTGACACTGCCGTATCCGGGATGTGGAATAGTACCTGGGGAGCTGGGGGGGTGCCGTTGATGTGGAGCAAGATGCAGCAGCAGAAGAGGACTCAGCCGAGGAGGTTATGGAAGAGGATGGAGTAGAGGAGGTGGCAGCAGGCTTGCCTGCAAGTCGTGGCGGTGTCACCAACTCCTCTGCAGAGCCATGCATTCCATGCTTGGCAGCCGTCAGCAGGTTTACCCAATGCTCAGTGTAGGTGATATACCTGCCCTGACCATGCTTTGCAGACCAGGTATCAGTGGTCAGATGGACCCTTGCCCCAACACTGTGTGCCAGACATGCCATTACTTCCTTTTGCACAATCGAGTACAGATTG
The DNA here is from genome assembly GCF_027579735.1 of Bombina bombina. Lineage (NCBI taxonomy): Eukaryota > Metazoa > Chordata > Amphibia > Anura > Bombinatoridae > Bombina > Bombina bombina. The sequence continues at coordinate 322,212,760 of NC_069501.1, read as the reverse complement.
GGGATTGCCTTTTGTGCAAATAAATTTCGGCTGGGTACCTTCAACTGCGGTGTCCCAATAGCTACAAATTTTTGGAACGCCTCAGACTCCACCAGCTTGTATGGTAAAAGCTGGCTGGCTAAGAGTTCAGACAAGCCAGCTGTCAGATGCCGGGCAAGGGGGTGACTTTGTGACATTGGCTTCTTACGCTCAAACATGTCCTTGACAGACACCTGACTGTGGGCAGATGAGCAGGAACTGCTCAAGGCGAGAGACGGAGTGGCGGATGGTTGAGAGGGGGCAAGGAGGACAGCAGTGGTTGACGTGGCTGAAGATGCTGGATCAGGAGGAGGATGGCGGCTTTGAGTTTGTGTGCTGCTTGTACTCATGTGTTGATCCCATAGGCGTTTGGGATGTGCGATCATGTGCCTTCGCAAAGCAGTTGTACCTAGATGGGTGTTGGACTGCCCACGACTCAGATTATTTTTGCACAGGTTGCAAATGGCATCGCTGTTGTCAGAGGCAGACACACACAAAAAATGCCACACTGCTGAGCTCTGCAATGACGGCATTCTGATGGTGGCAACAGCATGCGTTGATTGGCGTGCTGTCTGGCTGACCCCGGGTGCTGATACATGCTGTCTGACTGTGCCACTAGCTCCTTGCGACGACCTCCCCCTGCTTCCAACTCGTCTCCTCATCCTCTCTCTCTCCCCATCTGAACTTTCCCACTGTTCTTCTTCTCTTCTAGCGGGCACCCACGTGACATTCACGGACGCATCGTCATCATCAACTGCTTCACTTGTATCTGACAACTCAGCAAAGAAGCAGCAGCGGGTACAACATCATCATCACACCGTACGTCCATGTGTGTAATGCTGCCTAACTGAGACATATCCCTGTTATCTACATCCTCTGGCAATAATGGTTGTGCATTACTCATTTCTTCCAACTGATGTGTAAATAACTCCTCTGACAGATCAAGTGAAGTGGCTGTGGTGCTAGTGTTGGTAGTGGCGGCAGGCGGGCGAGTGGTAACTTGAGAGGTGCCCGAAGCTAAGCTGGAGGAGGATGGTGCATCAAGGTTCCGAGCGGAAGCTGTAGAAGATTGGGTGTCCTGTGTTAGCCAGTCAACTATGTCCTCAGAACTTTTCCAGTTCAGGGTACGTGGCCTCTGAACACTGGGCATTATTCTAGGGCCAAAGGGAATCAGAGCACCACGACCACGACGGCCCCTGCGGGGTGGCCTGCCTCTGCCTGTTATTTTTTTTTCGATTAGTGGTACTATGCGTGCAAGCTACTGTGACAACAGATATGAGTGGCACTGTGCACTGGCAGAAGTTGGCAGAGTAGACGCTGTAGGCCTGACACACACGCTTGCAGACAACTAACTGCTATTCAATCTATTACAGTCAAAATTGTATTTTTTTTTAATGTACACTACTGTTACACCAGATATGAGTTGCACTGGTGTGACACTGTGCCCTGGCAGGCCCTGAAACGCACACGTGTGAAGGAAACTGACTGCTATTATTTCACAGTCAAATTTCTAGTTTTTTTTTAATGTACACTACTGTTACACCAGTTATGAGTTGCACTGGTGTGACACTGTGCCCTGGCAGGCCCTGAAACGCACACGTGTGAAGGAAACTGACTGCTATTATTTCACAGTCAAATTTCTAGTTTTTTTTTTTAATGTACACTACTGTTACACCAGATATGAGTTGCACTGGTGTGACACTGTGCCCTGGCAGGCCCTGAAACGTACACGTGTGAAGGAAACTGACTGCTATTATTTCACAGTCAAATTTCTAGTTTTTTTCTTTAATGTACACTACTGTTTCACCAGATATGAGTTGCACTGGTGTGACACTGTGCCCTGGCAGGCCCTGAAACGCACACGTGTGAAGGAAACTGACTGCTATTATTTCACAGTCAAATTTCTATTTTTTTTTTTTATGTACACTACTGTTACACCAGATATGAGTTGCACTGGTGTGACACTGTGCCCTGGCAGGCCCTGAAACGCACACATGTGAAGTTAACTGACTGCTATTATTTCGCAGTCAAATTTCTAGTTTTTTTTTTTAATGTACACTACTGTTACACCAGATATGAGTTGCACTGGTGTGACACTGTGCCCTGGCAGGCCCTGAAATGCACACGTGTGAAGGAAACTGAGTGCTATTATTTCACAGTCAAATTTCTATTTTTATTTTAATGTACACTACTGTTACACCAGCTATGAGTTGCACTGGTATGACACTGTGCCCTGGCAGGCCCTGAAACGCACACGTGTGAAGGAAACTGACTGCTATTATTTCACAGTCAAATTTCTAGTTTTTTTTTAACCCCTTAATGACCGAGGACATACGCCATACGTCCTCAGAAAAAATACAGTTAACGCCTGAGGACTTATGGCGTACGTCCTCGGTTTGGAAAGCAGCTGGAAGCAATCCTGATCGCTTCCAGCTGCTCTCCGGTTATTGCAGGATGCCTCAATATCGAGGCATCCTGCAATAACAAATTTTACCCCTCCGGTGCAAAGAGAGCCACTTTGTGGCCCTCTCTGCACCGGGCATCGATGGCCGCATTCGTTGGTGGGTGGGAGCTGAAGTGGGAGGTGGGTGGGCGGCCATTGATGCGGTCCTTGTCAGAGAGGGGGCGGGATCGGGGGGCGGGATTGCTGGGGGTGCGCACGCGTGCACGGGAGGAGGCGAGCGGGCGCGTGCACGGGGAGGGAGCGGGTGGGAACCGCTACACCACAGAAAAAAATGTTTTTATAAGTGGGAGAAAGTGGTGCAAAATATTTAGTACTTGGAAATAAGCTACACTACAGAAAAATAAAATGAAATAAAAAAAAACATTTTATTTACAAACTGGGTACTGGCAGACAGCTGCCAGTACCCAATATGGCCCCCTATAAGGCAGAGGGGGGGAGGGTTAGGAAGCTGTTTTGGGGGGGATCAGGGAGGTTGGGGGCTTAGGGGGGGATCCTACACAACAGCATATGCAAATATGCTATATATATATATATATATATATATATATATATATATATATATATATATATATATATATATAGAAAGATACCTTTTATTTTAGTACTGAAAGACTTTCTGCCAGTACTTAAGATGGCGGGGACAATTGTGGGGTGGGGGAGGGAATAGAGCTCTTTGGGAGGGATCAGGGGGTCGGATGTGTCAGGTGGGAAGCTGATCTCTACACTAAAGCTAAAATTAACCCTGCAAGGTTCCTACAAGCTACATAATTAACCCCTTCACTGCTGGGCATAATTCATGTGTTGTGCGCAGTTGCATTTTGTGGCCTTCTAACTACCAAAAAGCAACGCCAAAGTTATATATGTCTGCTATTTCTGAACAAAGGGGATCCCAGAGAAGCATGTACAACCATTTGTGCCATAATTGCACAAGCTGTTTGTAAATAATTTCAGTGAGAAACCTAAAGTTTGTGAAAAAGTTGACTATTTTTTTTAATTTGATCGCATTTGGCAGTGAAATGGTGGCATGAAATATACCAAAATGGGCCTAGGTCAATACTTGGGGTTGTCTACTACACTACACTAAAGCTAAAATTAACCCTACAAGCTCCCTACAAGCTCCCTAATTAACCCCTGCACTACTGAGCATAATATACGTGTGGTGCGCAGCGGCATTTAGCGGCCTTCTAATTACCAAAAAGCAATGCCAAAGCCATATATGTCTGCTATTTCTGAAAAAAGGGGATCCCAGAGAAGCATTTACAACCATTTGTGCCATAATTGCACAAAATGTTTGTAAATGATTTCAGTGAGAAACCTAAAATTTTGAAAAATGTAACGTTTTTTTTTATTTGATCGCATTTGGCGGTGAAATGATGGCATGAAATATACCAAGATGCGCCTAGATCAATACTTTGGGTTGTCTACTACACTACACTAAAGCTAAAATTACCCCAAAAAGTTCCCTACATGCTCCCTAATTAACCCCTTCACTGCTGGACATATGGGCCTAGATCAATACTTTGGGATGTCTTCTAAAAAAAAAATATATACATGTCAATGGCTATTCAGGGATTCCTGACAGATATCAGTGTTCCAATGTAACTAGCGCTAATTTTGAAAAAAAATGGTTTGGAAATAGCAAAGTGCTACTTGTATTTATGGCCCTATAACTTGCAAAAAAAGCAAAGAACATGTAAACATTGGGTATTTCTAAACTCAGGACAAAATTTAGAAACTATTTAGCATGGGTGTTTTTTGGTGGTTGTAGATAAGTAACAGATTTTGGGGGTCAAAGTTAGAAAAAGTGTGTTTTTTTCCTCATATTTTATAATTTTTTTAATAGTAAATGATAGGATATGATGAAAATAATGGTATCTTTTGAAAGTCCATTTAATGGCGAGAAAAACGGTATATAATATGTGTGGGTACAGTAAACGAGTAAGAGGAAAATTACAGCTAAACACAAACACCGCAGAAATGTAAAAATAGCCCTGGTCCCAAACGGACAGAAAATGGAAAAGTGCTGTGGTCATTAAGGGGTTAATGTACACTACTGTTACACCAGATACGAGTTGCACTGGTGTGACACTGTGCCCTGGCAGGCCCTGAAACGCACATGTGTGAAAGAAACTGACTGCTATTATTTAACAGTCAAAAAAGTGTTGTTTTTTTTAAATGTACACTACTGTTACACCAGATATGAGTGGTGGCACTGGGCAAGTGGGCACAGTATACGCTGTGAGCCTGACACACACGCTGGCAGGCAGACAACTGCAATTAGATTACACAGGAAAAAAAAAAAAAAGCAGACTGATGTTCTAGCCCTAAAAAGGGCTTTTTGGGGTGCTGTCCTTACAGCAGAGATCAGATGAGTCCTTCAGGACTGTAGTGGACACTGAATACACTAGCCTAGCTATCGATTTCCCTATTAAATCAGCAGCAGCTACACTGTCCCCCCTCTCACTAAGGCCTAGATTTGGAGTTCGGCGGTAGCCGTCAAAACCAGCGTTAGAGGCTCCTAACGCTGGTTTTGGCCGCCCGCTGGTATTTGGAGTCAGTGATTAAAGGGTCTAACGCTCACTTTTCAGCCGCGACTTTTCCATACCGCAGATCCCCCTACGCCATTTGCGTAGCCTATATTTTCAATGGGATCTTTCTAACGCTGGTATTTAGAGTCGTTTCTGAAGTGAGCGTTAGAGCTCTAACGACAAAATTCCAGCCGCCTGAAAATAGCAGGAGTTAAGAGCTTTCTGGCTAACGCCGGTTCATAAAGCTCTTAACTACTGTACCCTAAAGTACACTAACACCCATAAACTACCTATGTACCCCTAAACCGAGGTCCCCCCACACCGCCGCCACTCGATTAAAATTTTTAACCCCTAATCTGCCGACCGCCACCTACGTTATACTTATGTACCCCTAATCTGCTGCCCCTAACCCCGCCGACCCCTGTATTACATTTATTAACCCCTAACTTGCCCCCCACAACGTCGCCGCCAGCTACTTAAAATAATTAACCCCTAATCTTCCGACCGCAAATCGCCGCCACCTACGTTATCCCTATGTACCCCTAATCTGCTGCCCTAACATCGCCGACCCCTATATTATATTTATTAACCCCTAATCTGCCCCCCTCAACGTCGCCGACACCTGCCTACACTTATTAACCCCTAATCTGCCGAGCGGACCTGAGCGCTACTATAATAAAGTTATGAACCCCTAACCCGCCTCACTAACCCTATCATAAATAGTATTAACCCCTAATCTGCCCCCCACAACGTCGCCTCCACCTGCCTACACTTATTAACCCCTAATCTGCCGAGCGGACCTGAGCGCTACTATAATAAATGTATTAACCCCTAATCCGCCTCACTAACCCTATCATAAATAGTATTAACCCCTAATCTGCCCTCCCTAACATCGCCGACACCTAACTTCAATTATTAACCCCTAATCTGCCGACCGGAGCTCACCGCTATTCTAATAAATGTATTAACCCCTAAAGCTAAGTCTAACCCTAACACTAACACCCCCCTAAGTTAAATATAATTTTTATCTAACGAAATAAATTAACTCTTATTAAATAAATTATTCCTATTTAAAGCTAAATACTTACCTGTAAAATAAATCATAATATAGCTACAATATAAATTATAATTATATTATAGCTATTTTAGGATTAATATTTATTTTACAGGCAACTTTGTTATTATTTTAACCAGGTAAAATAGCTATTAAATAGTTAAGAACTATTTAATAGTTACATAGTTAAAATAATAACAAATTTACCTGTAAAATAAATCCTAACCTAAGTTATAATTAAACCTAACACTACCCTATCAATAAAATAATTAAATAAACTACCTACAATTACCTACAATTAACCTAACACTACACTATCAATAAAATAATTAAATAAACTACCTACAATTACCTACAATTAACCTAACACTACCCTATCAATAAAATAATTAAATAAACTACCTACAATTACCTACAATTAACCTAACACTACACTATCAATAAATTAATTAAACACAATTCCTACAAATAAATACAATTAAATAAACTAGCTAAAGTACAAAAAATAAAAAAGAACTAAGTTACAGAAAATAAAAAAATATTTACAAACATAAGAAAAATATTACAACAATTTTAAACTAATTACACCTACTCTAAGCCCCCTAATAAAATAACAAAGCCCCCCAAAATAAAAAATTCCCTACCCTATTCTAAATTAAAAAAGTTACAAGCTCTTTTACCTTACCAGCCCTGAACAGGGCCCTTTGCGGGGCATGCCCCAAGAATTTCAGCTCTTTTGCCTGTAAAAAAAAACATACAATACCCCCCCCCCAACATTACAACCCACCACCCACATACCCCTAATCTAACCCAAACCCCCCTTAAATAAACCTAACACTAAGCCCCTGAAGATCTTCCTACCTTGTCTTCACCATCCAGGTATCACCGATCCGTCCTGGCTCCAAGATCTTCATCCAACCCAAGCGGGGGTTGGCGATCCATAATCCGGTCCAGAAGAGGCTCCAAAGTCTTCCTCCTATCCGGCAAGAAGAGGACATCCGGACCGGCAAACATCTTCTCCAAGCGGCATCTTCGATCTTCTTCCATCCGGAGCGAAGCGGCAGGATCCTGAAGACCTCCAGCGCGGAACATCCATCCGGACCGACGACTGAACGACGAATGACTGTTCCTTTAAGGGACATCATCCAAGATGGCGTCCCTCGAATTCCGATTGGCTGATAGGATTCTATCAGCCAATCGGAATTAAGGTAGGAATTTTCTGATTGGCTGATGGAATCAGCCAATCAGAATCTAGTTCAATCCGATTGGCCGATCCAATCAGCCAATCAGATTGAGCTCGCATTCTATTGGCTGATCGGAACAGCCAATAGAATGCGAGCTCAATCTGATTGGCTGATTGGATCAGCCAATCGGATTGAACTTGATTCTGATTGGCTGATTCCATCAGCCAATCAGAAAATTCCTACCTTAATTCCGATTGGCTGATAGAATCCTATCAGCCAATCGGAATTCGAGGGACGCCATCTTGGATGACGTCCCTTAAAGGAACAGTCATTCGTCGTTCAGTCGTCGGTCCGGATGGATGTTCCGCGCTGGAGGTCTTCAGGATCCTGCCGCTTCGCTCCGGATGGAAGAAGATCGAAGATGCCGCTTGGAGAAGATGTTTGCCGGTCCGGATGTCCTCTTCTTGCCGGATAGGAGGAAGACTTTGGAGCCTCTTCTGGACCGGATTATGGATCGCCAACCCCCGCTTGGGTTGGATGAAGATCTTGGAGCCAGGACGGATCGGTGATACCTGGATGGTGAAGACAAGGTAGGAAGATCTTCAGGGGATTAGTGTTAGGTTTATTTAAGGGGGGTTTGGGTTAGATTAGGGGTATGTGGGTGGTGGGTTGTAATGTTGGGGGGGGGGTATTGTATGTTTTTTTTTACAGGCAAAAGAGCTGAAATTCTTGGGGCATGCCCCGCAAAGGGCCCTGTTCAGGGCTGGTAAGGTAAAAGAGCTTGTAACTTTTTTAATTTAGAATAGGGTAGGGAATTTTTTATTTTGGGGGGCTTTGTTATTTTATTAGGGGGCTTAGAGTAGGTGTAATTAGTTTAAAATTGTTGTAATATTTTTCTTATGTTTGTAAATATTTTTTTATTTTCTGTAACTTTTAGTTCTTTTTTATTTTTTGTACTTTAGCTAGTTTATTTAATTGTATTTATTTGTAGGAATTGTGTTTAATTAATTTATTGATAGTGTAGTGTTAGGTTAATTGTAGGTAATTGTAGGTAGTTTATTTAATTATTTTATTGATAGGGTAGTGTTAGGTTTAATTATAACTTAGGTTAGGATTTATTTTACAGGTAAATTTGTTATTATTTTAACTAGGTAACTATTAAATAGTTCTTAACTATTTAATAGCTATTGTACCTGGTTAAAATAATTACAAAGTTGCCTGTAAAATAAATATTAATCCTAAAATAGCTATAATATAATTATAATTTATATTGTAGCTATATTATGATTTATTTTACAGGTAAGTATTTAGCTTTAAATAGGAATAAGTTATTTAATAAGAGTTAATTTATTTCGTTAGATGTAAATTATATTTAACTTAGGGGGGTGTTAGTGTTAGGGTTAGACTTAGCTTTAGGGGTTAATCCATTTATTAGAATAGCGGTGAGCTCCGATCGGAAGATTAGGGGTTAATAATTGAAGTTAGGTGTCGGCGATGTTAGGGAGGGTAGATTAGGGGTTAATACTATTTATGATAGGGTTAGTGAGGCGGATTAGGGGTTAATAACTTTATTATAGTAGCGCTCAGGTCCGCTCGGCAGATTAGGGGTTAATAAGTGTAGGCAGGTGTCGGCGACGTTGTGGGGGGCAGGTTAGGGGTTAATAAATATAATATAGGGGTCGGCGGTGTTAGGGGTAGCAGATTAGGGGTACATAGGGATAACGTAGGTGGCGGCGGTGTACGGAGCGGCAGATTAGGGGTTTAAAAAAATATGCAGGGGTCAGCAATAGCGGGGGCGGCAGATTAGGGGTTAATAAGTGTAAGGTTAGGGGTGTTTAGACTCGGGGTACATGTTAGAGTGTTAGGTGCAGACGTAGGAAGTGTTTCCCCATAGGAAACAATGGGGCTGCGTTAGGAGCTGAACGCTGCTTTTTTGCAGGTGTTAGGTTTTTTTTCAGCTCAAACAGCCCCATTGTTTCCTATGGGAGAATCGTGCACGAGCACGTTTTTGAGGCCGGCCGCGTCCGTAAGCAACTCTGGTATCGAGAGTTGCTTTTGCGGTAAAAATGCTCTACGCTCCTTTTTTGGAGCCTAACGCAGCATTTGTTTGAACTCTCGATACCAGAGTTAATTTTATGGTGCGGCCAGAAAAAAGCCCGCGGAGCGTTAACAGCCCTTTTACCGCCGAACTCCAAATCTAGGCCTAAGAATGCAGCTTCCGAATGAATCTAAAATGGATGCTGTCCAGGAGGTGGGAGGGTCTGCTGCTGATTGGCTGGAATGTGTCTGCTGACTGTGAGGTACAGGGTCAAAGTTTACTCAATGATGATGAATAGGGGGCGGACCGAACATTGCATATGGCGAACTATTCGGGATATTACTAGTAGGTAACCAAGACCTTCACCTCATTTGTCACAAGAGAATCTTTCGATATTAAAAATTGTCTAATCTGTGAATCTACATACGTGATTTACCTCATAAGCTGTCAGCAATGTGGGTTACAGTATGTAGAATGTGCAAATGGAAAATAGATGTGCCTAATGATGTAGATACCTATTTCTTTCATGTAATTAACAAGAGTCCATGAGCTAGTGACGTATGGGATATACATTCCTACCAGGAGGGGCAAAGTTTCCCAAACCTTAAAATGCCTATAAATACACCCCTCACCACACCCACAAATCAGTTTTACAAACTTTGCCTCCAAGGGAGGTGGTGAAGTAAGTTTGTGCTAGATTCTACGTTGATATGCGCTCCGCAGCAAGTTGGAGCCCGGTTTTCCTCTCAGCGTGCAGTGAATGTCAGAGGGATGTGAAGAGAGTATTGCCTATTGAATGCAGTGATCTCCTTCTACGGGGTCTATTTCATAAGGTTCTCTGTTATCGGTCGTAGAGATTCATCTCTTACCTCCCTTTTCAGATCGACGATATACTCTTATATTTACCATTACCTCTACTGATTCTCGTTTCAGTACTGGTTTGGCTTTCTACAAACATGTAGATGAGTGTCCTGGGGTAAGTAAGTCTTATTTTCTGTGACACTCTAAGCTATGGTTGGGCACTTTATTTATAAAGTTCTAAATATATGTATTCAAACATTTATTTGCCTTGACTCAGAATGTTCAACTTTCCTTATATTCAGACAGTCAGTTTCATATTTGGAATTATGCATTGAATTATCATATTTTTCTTACCTCAAAAATTTGACTTTTTTCCCTGTGGGCTGTTAGGCTCGCGGGGGCTGAAAATGCTTCATTTTATTGCGTCATTCTTGGCGCGGACTTTTTTGGCGCAAAAATTCTTTTCCGTTTCCGGCGTCATACGTGTCGCCGGAAGTTACGTCATTTTTTGACGTTATTTTGCGCCAAAAATGTCGGCGTTCCGGATGTGGCGTCATTTTTGGCGCCAAAAGCATTTAGGCGCCAAATAATGTGGGCGTCTTATTTGGCGCTAAAAAATATGGGCGTCGCTTTTGTCTCCACATTATTTCAGTCATTTTTCATTTGCTTCTGGTTGCTAGAAGCTTGATATTTGGCATTCTTTCCCATTCCTGAAACTGTCTTATAAGGAATTTGATCTATTTTGCTTTATATGTTGTTTTTTCTCTTACATATTGCAAGATGTCTCACGTTGCATCTGAGCCAGAAGATACTACAGGAAAATCACTGCCTGCTGGATCTACCAAAGCTAAGTGTATCTGCTGTAAACTTTTGGTAGCTATTCCTCCAGCTGTTGTTTGTAATAATTGTCATGACAAACTTGTTAAAGCAGATAATATTTCCTTTAGTAATGTACCATTGCCTGTTGCAGTTCCCTCAACATCTAAGGTGCAGAATGTTCCTGATAACATAAGAGATTTTGTTTCTGAATCCATAAAGAAGGCTTTGTCTGTTATTTCTCCTTCTAGTAAACGTAAAAAGTCTTTTAAATCTTCTCTCTCTACAGATGAATTTTTAAATGAACACCATCATTCTGATTCTTTGGACTCTTCTGGTTCAGAGGATTCTATCTCAGAGATTGATGCTGATAAATCTTCATATTTATTTAAGATGGAATTTATTCGCTCTTTACTTAAAGAAGTACTGATTGCTTTAGAAATAGAGGATTCTAGTCCTCTTGATACTAATTCTATACGTTTGGATAAGGTTTTTAAAGCTCCTGCGGTTATTCCAGAAGTTTTTCCTGTTCCTAATGCTATTTCTGCAGTAATTTCCAAAGAATGGGATAAATTGGGTAATTCATTTACTCCTTCTAAACGTTTTAAGCAATTATATCCTGTTCCGCCTGACAGGTTAGAATTTTGGGACAAAATCCCTAAAGTTGATGGGGCTATTTCTACCCTTGCTAAACGTACTACCATTCCTACGTCAGATGGTACCTCGTTTAAGGATCCTTTAGATAGAAAAATTGAATCTTTTCTAAGAAAAGCTTATCTGTGTTCAGGTAATCTTCTTAGACCTGCTATATCATTGGCTGATGTTGCTGCAGCTTCAACTTTTTGGTTGGAAACTCTAGCGCAACAAGTAACAAATCGTGATTCTCATGATATTATTCTTCTCCAGCATGCTAATAATTTTATCTGTGATGCCATTTTTGATATTATTAGAGTTGATGTTAGGTTTATGTCTCTGGCTATCTTAGCCAGAAGAGCTTTATGGCTTAAGACTTGGAATGCTGATATGGCTTCTAAATCAACTCTACTTTCCATTTCTTTCCAGGGAAACAAATTATTTGGTTCTCAGTTGGATTCTATTATTTCAACTGTTACTGGTGGGAAAGGAACTTTTTTACCACAGGATAAAAAATCTAAAGGTAAAAACAGGGCTAACAATCGTTTTCGTTCCTTTCGTTTCAACAAAGAACAAAAGCCTGATCCTTCGTCCTCAGGAGCAGTTTCAGTTTGGAAACCATCTCCAGTCTGGAATAAATCCAAGCCTGCTAGAAAGGCAAAGCCTGCTTCTAAGTTCACATGAAGGTACGGCCCTCATTCCAGTTCAGCTGGTAGGGGGCAGGTTACGTTTTTTCAAAGAAATTTGGATCAATTCTGTTCACAATCTTTGGATTCAGAACATTGTTTCAGAAGGGTACAGAATTGGTTTCAAGATGAGACCTCCTGCAAAGAGATTTTTTCTTTCCCGTGTCCCAGTAAATCCAGTGAAAGCTCAAGCATTTCTGAATTGTGTTTCAGATCTAGAGTTGGCTGGAGTAATTATGCCAGTTCCAGTTCCGGAACAGGGGATGGGGTTTTATTCAAATCTCTTCATTGTACCAAAGAAGGAGAATTCCTTCAGACCAGTTCTGGATCTAAAATTATTGAATCGTTATGTAAGGATACCAACGTTCAAGATGGTAACTGTAAGGACTATATTGCCTTTTGTTCAGCAAGGGAATTATATGTCCACAATAGATTTACAGGATGCATATCTGCATATTCCGATTCATCCAGATCATTATCAGTTCCTGAGATTCTCTTTTCTAGACAAGCATTACCAATTTGTGGCTCTACCGTTTGGCCTTGCTACAGCTCCAAGAATTTTCACAAAGATTCTCGGTGCCCTTCTGTCTGTAATCAGAGAACAGGGTATTGTGGTATTTCCTTATTTGGACGATATCTTGGTACTTGCTCAGTCTTTACATTTAGCAGAGTCTCATACGAATCGACTTGTGTTGTTCCTTCAAGATCATGGTTGGAGGATCAATTTACCAAAAAGTTTTTTGATTCCTCAAACAAGGGTAACCTTTCTGGGTTTCCAGATAGATTCAGTGTCCATGACTCTGTCTTTAACAGACAAGAGACGTCTAAAATTGATTACAGCTTGTCGAAACCTTCAGTCTCAATCATTCCCTTCCGTAGCCTTATGCATGGAAATTCTAGGTCTTATGACTGCTGCATCGGACGCGATCCCCTTTGCTCGTTTTCACATGCGACCTCTTCAGCTCTGTATGCTGAACCAATGGTGCAGGGATTACACGAAGATATATCAATTAATATCTTTTTTGTTCGACACTCTCTAACGTGGTGGACAGATCACCATCGTTTAATTCAGGGGGCTTCTTTTGTTCTTCCGACCTGGACTGTAATTTCAACAGATGCAAGTCTCACAGGTTGGGGAGCTGTGTGGGGATCTCTGACGGCACAAGGAGTTTGGGAATCTCAGGAGGTGAGATTACCGATCAATATTTTGGAACTCCGTGCAATTTTCAGAGCTCTTCAGTTTTGGCCTCTTCTGAAGAGAGAATCGTTCATTTGTTTTCAGACAGACAATGTCACAACTGTGGCATACATCAATCATCAAGGAGGGAATCACAGTCCTCTGGCTATGAAAGAAGTATCTCGAATTTTGGTTTGGGCGGAATCCAGCTCCTGTCTAATCTCTGCGGTTCATATCCCAGGTGTAGACAATTGGGAAGCGGATTATCTCAGTCGCCAAACGTTGCATCCGGGCGAATGGTCTCTTCACCCAGAGGTATTTCTTCAGATTGTTCAAATGTGGGGGCTCCCAGAGATAGATCTGATGGCCTCTCATCTAAACAAGAAACTTACCAGGTATCTGTCCAGATCCCGGGATCCTCAGGCGGAGGCAGTGGATGCATTATCACTTCCTTGGAAGTATCATCCTGCCTATATCTTTCCGCCTCTAGTTCTTCTTCCAAGAGTAATCTCCAAGATTCTGAGGGAATGCTCGTTTGTTCTGCTAATAGCTCCGGCATGGCCTCACAGGTTTTGGTATGCGGATCTTGTCCGGATGGCATCTTGCCAACCATGGACTCTTCCGTTAAGACCAGACCTTCTGTCGCAAGGTCCTTTTTTCCATCCGGATCTGAAATCCTTAAATTTAAAGGTATGGAGATTGAACGCTTGATTCTTGGTCAAAGAGGTTTCTCTGACTCCGTGATTAATACTATGTTACAGGCTCGTAAATCTGTATCTCGAGAGATATATTATAGAGTCTGGAAGACTTATATTTCTTGGTGTCTTTCTCATCATTTTTCTTGGCATTCTTTTAGAATACCGAGAATTTTACAGTTTCTTCAGGATGGTTTAGATAAGGGTTTGTCCGCAAGTTCTTTGAAAGGACAAATCTCCGCTCTTTCTGTTCTTTTTCACAGAAAGATTGCTATTCTTCCTGATATTCATTGTTTTGTACAAACTTTGGTTCGTATAAAACCTGTCATTAAGTCAATTTCTCCTCCTTGGAGTTTGAATTTGGTTCTGGGAGCTCTTCAAGCTCCTCCGTTTGAACCTATGCATTCATTGGACATTAAATTACTTTCTTGGAAAGTTTTGTTCCTTTTGGCCATCTCTTCTGCTAGAAGAGTTTCTGAATTATCTGCTCTTTCTTGTGAGTCTCCTTTTCTGATTTTTCATCAGGATAAGGCGGTGTTGCGAACTTCTTTTGAATTTTTACCTAAAGTTGTGAATTCCAACAACATTAGTAGAGAAATTGTGGTTCCTTCATTATGTCCTAATCCTAAGAATTCTAAGGAGAAATCGTTGCATTCTTTGGATGTTGTTAGAGCTTTGAAATATTATGTTGAAGCTACGAAATCTTTCCGTAAGACTTCTAGTCTATTTGTTATCTTTTCCGGTTCTAGGAAAGGCCAGAAAGCTTCTGCCATTTCTTTGGCATCTTGGTTGAAATCTTTAATTCATCTTGCCTATGTTGAGTCGGGTAAAATTCCGCCTCAGAGAATTACAGCTCATTCTACTAGGTCAGTATCTACTTCCTGGGCGTTTAAGAATGAAGCTTCGGTTGACCAGATCTGCAAAGCAGCAACTTGGTCCTCTTTGCATACTTTTACTAAATTCTACCATTTTGATGTATTTTCTTCTTCTGAAGCAGTTTTTGGTAGAAAAGTTCTTCAGGCAGCGGTTTCAGTTTGAATCTTCTGCTTATGTTTTTCGTTAAACTTTATTTTGGGTGTGGATTATTTTCAGCAGGAATTGGCTGTCTTTATTTTATCCCTCCCTCTCTAGTGACTCTTGTGTGGAAAGATCCACATCTTGGGTAGTCATTATCCCATACGTCACTAGCTCATGGACTCTTGTTAATTACATGAAAGAAAACATAATTTATGTAAGAACTTACCTGATAAATTCATTTCTTTCATATTAACAAGAGTCCATGAGGCCCACCCTTTTTTGTGGTGGTTATGATTTTTTTGTATAAAGCACAATTATTCCAATTCCTTATTTTATATGCTTCGCACTTTTTTTCTTATCACCCCACTTCTTGGCTATTCGTTAAACTGATTTGTGGGTGTGGTGAGGGGTGTATTTATAGGCATTTTAAGGTTTGGGAAACTTTGCCCCTCCTGGTAGGAATGTATATCCCATACGTCACTAGCTCATGGACTCTTGTTAATATGAAAGAAATGAATTTATCAGGTAAGTTCTTACATAAATTATGTTTTTGCTGTTCTCAGAATAACCCCTCCAGTTAAACTGCCAAATACAAAAGAAAAGAGAAAAGCGCTAACTAAAAGCTACAAATAGGGATTGCAGAGGATGTAAGAAACGCAATTTTATTTAAAACAGATTAATATCATAAAACAATAAAAATATACATACTGGGACGTCTCCCAAGCAAATAGTGTACATCTTATATCTCAGATATTCTGGTCTAGGTGGATACCTAAGTGTGACAACTCTATTGGATGCTAAAATAACACATTGATGTCGTCGGTACTGTTACCGTTTGTCTCTGTGAGACAGTAGTGTCGACAGACACTTAGTTGGCGTCTTCTCTCCAAAGCTTAGTTTCTTATCCTGTTGATACCAAGCAGACAAGGACTTTTGAGTTTAACTCCAGTGAAAGATGATTTCTATATCTCTGGGTCCAGTGCACAAACCAAAGAAATAGGAAACAGACGGAGTACACCAGAAAGAAAAAGGAGCTTTTGTTTTTATTATAAGATATTACATTTGAATACCACCTTTTCACAAGGACATTCTGAGGAAATTGCAATATTGTGATAAAGAAACAGGAAAAGAAACGGCCAGAAAGATCGCTATCTGGGTGAAATCGCTACTAGCGATAATTTCTATCAAAATGGATCAGCTGTTATTCTTCTAAGGATTCTATCACTGCCATCTGACATCACGGAAGGAAAACATGTGTCTCCAATGACCCCCAGGCAAACGGAGGAGAGGAGACGCCAACTTAGTGTTCGTCGACACAACTGTCTCACAGAGACAAACGGTAACAGTACAGGTACAGAAGTCCCCCTCTGCATCCGTAAAGAGGAGAAAATTCACATCGGTAAGGCCTAAACGGCACGGATGCCAGGACGATATTTAGCAAGGTAATATACCTATTGTTTTATTGGGGATAGAGCTTAATCTCTCCATCACCACTACGGGACATTCAGTGACTGTTTTTTTTACCGAAGTTGGGCTTGTGAATATATATCTTCTCACTTTGCTACATATGTTGCCATTTTGGTCTCCAACTATCATATAAGTAACTTTTTAATGTTACATTGACCACTGTTTTATTGGTATTAGCGATTGTCATATTCTGTTTTATTAATTCTCATGTGTTATTTTAGCATCCAATAGAGTTGTCACACTTACTCACTTAGGTATCCACCTGGACCATAATACCTGAGAGATATAAGCTGTACACTATTTGCTTGGGAGACGTCCCAGTATGTATATTTTTATTGTTTTATGACATTAATCTGTTTTAAATAAAATTGCATTAACGTTTCTTACATCCTCTGCGATCCCTATTTTTAGCTTTTAGTTAGCGCTTTTCTCTTTTCTTTTGTATTTGCAGTATGCAGGACTCATGATCCGGGACATTAAGTCCTGTATTAGGGAGCATATATCGACCATAAGTACTGGCAGGTCTTCCACTCCTTTGGTCCAACATTTAGCCAACT
Source organism: Bombina bombina (assembly GCF_027579735.1). Classification (NCBI taxonomy): domain Eukaryota; kingdom Metazoa; phylum Chordata; class Amphibia; order Anura; family Bombinatoridae; genus Bombina; species Bombina bombina. The sequence continues at coordinate 322,195,625 of NC_069501.1, read as the reverse complement.
TTCATCAGAGCAGTTTGAACACCTTTGTTTGGTGTGCCATTGAGAAAGTGACTAGACCAAAGAGAGGGGAGGTCTTGACCAGTTGCTTGCAAAAAGGGAGATTTTCTGGATTTTTCAGTTAACAACCAGAATCCCTGATGGTTTAAAATTAAGGTATGATCTTATAAATTATTGGGAGTAGATACTTTTGTATACATCTTCCACTCTAGGGATGCCCTTGGTGATATGAGTCCCATACATTTCCTCTATTTATTACAGCTGTCCCGACTCTTATATTTGCTGTCTAATGCATACATGATATAAATAATACATTAGACCTTGTTTTTTTTTTTTTACAGTGAATATGTTTGTATCTCTTAAAAGTTTATATTTGTATGCATGCACCCTGTGGATCTCCTAGGACTATCCCCCTGTAAACTTTTTTGTTGGCTCATATTTTTTAAGTTCCTTTACCTACAGGATGCATGCCATAGTTGTATCTAATCACATATACTATCATTCATTGTATTTGTTACACATGATGGACATGCATTAACCCTTTATGCGATGTTTACACCCATCCATTATTGTTTATTGTTCTGTAACTCTAACTTGCCATTGACATCTAGGTTTGTATACCTTCTATTCCACTGAGCTACGTAATGTATTGATGGGTTTTTTTAAATTTATATTTCTATTGTTACAAGTATATTATATGCTATGATGACTCTTTGTAACACCTATACTCAGACTCATACTCTTGGCATTTCTGCTACTTCATTTTGAGTTATAAAAACCAATAGTAGTATTACACTTAACTAGAGGTGTGTCGTTTTCAACCAATGGAGTTGTTTTAACTGCTTTTTAAGGGTGTGTGTATTGTGATCAATTATGGCTATGACTACGGCTCTCTCTCGAAACACGTAAGCCTGTTTGTGCTGCGCCTCGCAAGTGTGTGTCATTTGCATGTTGTGCTTGAATCTTCTGGATTTTAACTTTCAGAAATAAAGGCTACATTTTATATGAGCAGGACTCCTCTTTTGATTCCTTGATTGTTTCAGCAATAACTGAACATAGAGCATATGTGCATATGTCCCATGCACCCTCATTCAAACAATGCTCAAAGAGCCAACTTTTGCATTTATATCTAGCAACGATTCAAAGTGATTATTTCAAATGCATAATATGCTCTTTGAACATGTGCAGGGCTTAAAGGGACAGTGTTTATGATAATTTTTATTGTTTAAAAAGATAGATAACACCTTTATTACCCATTCCCCAGCTTTGCATAACCAACATTATTATATTAAGAAACTTTATAACCTCTGTTTGCCTGTTTCTAAGCTCCCGCAGGCCGCCTCTTATCTCAGTGCATTTTGTTAGCTTTTAAATATTGCACAACAGCTAGACAGTGATAGTTCATGTACGCCATATAGATAACATTGGCATCACTCCCTTGGAGAATGATAATGGTTATACAAGAACCAGCACTGATTAGCTAAAATACAAGATTATAAAAGCACTGAGATAAAGGGCAGTCTGCAAGGGCTGTGATACAGGTAATCATAGAGATGAAAAGCATATTACTATAACAGTGTTGGTTTTGCAAAACTGGGTAATGGGTAATAAAGGACGTATCTATCCTTTTAAACAATAACAATTTTCAAGTAGACTGTCCCTTTAAATAAGGGTGCATGGGGCATATGTACATTTAATCTGTGGACTGTAAAAGTTTATTAGGTTTTTTTTTGTCCTAATACACAAGAGTTGAAATGCATTTATGTGAAATTTAGTTTGGCATTTGGTCCCTTTAATCAACTAAAAACCAGATAATGTACCTGCTTTTGCTGGTGAAAAGATATCTATAAATAGCTGTATTTTTTCTTTACTTGTTCCCTCAATTATAAATCTTGCGTCTTCAAAATATTTAATTTTAAGATTTTGAAATATGCATTCGACTCTTCTATTTTTATTGATTGCAGAATTTTGGCACTTTATTTCTTCATCATCTTGTCTACAAGAAAAAGAATCCAATTAATGAATATGAGTTAAAATTCTAAACACTACAATTGTATTGTGAGAATATACTTACTGTAAGTAAAGTGAGTAAACTGTGTCTTCTGGGGCATTTTTGCCAAAAGCCCAAGTGCAACTCATAGTAATATTTTGCAACTTGCAGGACAAATTTTCTGCTTTTGTCCCATTTAATCCTTTACAAAGAGATTAATTATTTTAGTTTTCTTTACATACATTTGTTTGTGTTTTGCTCAGTATTTTATCAGTGGGTATTAGGAAATTAAGCAGCAATAAATAAACAACACAGTCATATTTTACTCTCCAGTAGCCAAGATCAGACTTCACAGTTAATTCGAATGTAATTTACCTTTTACTATATTGTTTAGTCATCTTCTGAAGGGAATACCAGATTGCAGAATGTTTGCTATAGTTGAGAGGGACTGACATTTAAATGAGTCTTACCTTGATCTTTAAAAGAAATTACTTCCGACATATTATCATTTTCTCTGCCATTTAAAACTGTCATAACTTTCAGATCAGCTTCTAGTTGTAGAGGTAAGTTCTGCTGCCTGATGTTAGAATCCACCTGCAAAATATTTACAGCTATAGAAAAGTTGTTTAAAGTCATTACGAGTTTTGCGTTAGAGGCTGTGGGGTGCTAACGAGCAGTTTTCCCTCTCCGCTCACTTACATGCACCGCTGGTATTACGAGTTTTTAGAAACCCGTCGTTAAAAGACAAGAAGTGAGCGTTGAGCAAAATTTTGCTCATTACTGCACTCCAATACTAGTGCTGCTTAAGTCAGCGGGGAGCTGGTGTAACGTGCTCGTACACGATTTCCCCATAGGAATCAATGGGGAGAGCCGGCTGAAAAAAAGTCTAACACCTGCCAAAAAGCAGCGTAAAGCTCCCTAACGCAGCCCCATTGATTCCTATGGGGAAATAAAATGTATGTCTACACCTAACACCCTTACATGAACCCCGAGTATAAACACCCCTAATCTTACACTTATTAACCCCTAATCTGCTGCCCCCGACATAGATGACACCTACATTATATTATTAACCCCTAATCTGCCGCTCCGGACACCGCCGCCACCTACATTATAGTTATGAACCCCTAATCTGCTGCCCCCAACATTGCTGACACCTACATTATATTTATTAACCCCTAATCTTCCACCCCCAATGTTGCCGCAACCTACCTACATTTATTAACCCCTAATCTGCCGCCCCAACGACGCCGCCACTATATTAAAGTTATTAACCCCTAAACCTAAGTCTAACCCTAAACCAAACACCCACTAACTTAAATATAATTTAAATAAATCTAAATAAATATTCCTATCATTAACTAAATTATTCCTATTTAAAACTAAATACTTACCTATAAAATAAGCCCTAAGCTAGCTACAATATAACTAATAGTTACATTGTAGCTATCTTAGGGTTTATTTTTATTTTACAGGCAAGTTTGTATTTATTTTAGGTAGGTAGAATAGTTATTAAATAGTTATTAACTATTTAATAACTACCTAGCTAAAATAAAGACACAAGTACCTGTAAAATAAAACCTAACCTAAGTTACACTAACACCTAACACTACACTATAATGAAATAAATTAACTGTAAAATAAAAATAAACCCTTTTGCTAGATACAATGTAACTATTAGTTATATTGTAGCTATCTTAGGGTTTATTTTACAGGTAAGTATTTAGTTTTAAATAGGAATAATTTAGGTAATGATAGGAATATTTATTTAGATTTATTTAAATTATATTTAAGTTAGGGGGTGTTAGGTTTAGGGTTAGACTTAGGTTTAGGGGTTAATAACTTTAATATAGTGGCGGCGGTGTCCGGAGTGGCAGATTAGGGGTTAATAATATAATGTAGGTGTCGGCGACATTGGGGAAGGCAGATTAGGGGTTAATAGATATAATGTAGGTGTCAGCGATGTTGGGGGCAGCAGATTAGGAGTTCATAAATATAATGTAGGTGGAGGCGGTGTCCGGAGCGGCAGATTAGGGGTTAAAATTTTTATTATAGTGTTTGCGATGCGGGAGGGCCTCGGTTTAGGGGTAGATAGGTAGTTTATGGGTGTTAGTGTACTTTGTAGCACTTTAGTTATGAGTTTTATGCTACGGCATTGTTGTGTAAAACTCATAACTACTGACTTTTATATGTGTTAGGGATCTTGATGGGATAGGGTGTACCGCTCACTTTTTGGCCTCCCATGACAGACTCGTAATACCGGCACTATGGAAGTCCCATAGAAAAAAGACTTTACAAAGTTTACGTAAGTCGTTTTGCGATAAGGCCAAACAAATGTGCGGTACACCTAAACCTTCAAGACTTGTAATACCAGCGGGCGTAAAAAAGCAGCGTTAGGACCTCTTAACGCTGCTTTGTTACCCTAACGCACAACTCGTAATCTAGCCGATAGTTTATGCCCGCAATAAGCTCTTTATTGCAGTACGAGATGTATTTGAAATTTAGTATATCAGCTCCTATTGTAAATTATTATAAAGACCTATGTATATCCATTAAAAGTACTGTTTTCTTTGTTGTATTTATAGAGGTCATTTTAAAATATATTATACTTTTTTTTATGGATGCTACTGTACTGAGAAAAAAACATTTTTACTTATGGGGTATGTCACTGTCCACCAATAGAGGCATACCTCCCAACATTAGAAATACCTAAACACTAATATACATATTTACCTAAACACACACATACATATTTACACACACACACACACACACACTAAAACACACATTTAATCACACATACACACACAAACACATACCTACACACATTTACACAAACACAAACTTATACATACACATACATATTAACACACACAAATACACAAATACATACACACACATTTATACACATACATACCTTCACACTCATACACACATTTACACACATACATAGACACAGATTTACACATACATACACACATTTACACACATTTACACACACATTTTATACATAAATACACACCCATACAAACATATTTACACACACACTCATACACACATTTACACATATTTACACACACTTATACACACATATTTACACAAACACACCCATACACACATTTACACACACACATTTTTACACACACACATTTATACACACATTCACACACATTCACACACACTCAGACACATATTGTCAGGTTTCCTACTGGCCCTTCCCCCTTTCCTCTCAGCTGTAGACAAGGGCTTAGTAATTTGTCTAGCTTCCTAGCAGTGTGCTGAGCCATAACACGTTTGTTACATCTACCTGTGAATAGCAAGGATTTCTTTGTGAAATATCTCTCACAAACTTTCTCCCTTGACTGGGATACTGTGTTTCATATCCCCAATATACTCCTAGACACTTAACTGGGATTTGTAATTGTACGATCCTCTCAGGACTACTTTCCTTATCACTTACCGGACTTACCTGTGTTTCTGCCTACGGCACACCCTCATCATAGTGATCTCAGTCCGGACTACCACGCTACCAAAGAACAACTTGTGCTATCGAGTGCTGTAAGGCATAACACCTTTAATCCTCTCATTTGCTTCCCTGTCAGCCGCAACCAGAGTTACCAGCCGAATCTCGCAGAGGTCACATGACCGCAGCTCACTTCAGCTGTTCATCCGATCAGCAGTTCTGCCGCACAAACAACTTTGATCTGAACTGGTTGCAGGGACTATTCCCTGAGCACGCTTCATCTACTTCACACAACCGCTGTTACTACGAGCAGTCTGGTGGCTGCATATTCATTCACCTTACATCAGGTTACTGGTCTCCGCCTAAATCACTGAACTAAGTAACAATCCATTGGTTCTTAAAGGGACAGCTCACTGAATTAATCTTGCAAATGTATATACACCGTTTATGCTGAACTCTGCTTTGTTCTTAAAGTGACAGTAACCTGCAACTAAAAAATTACCTATCAACTTATCTTTGATTCAGCTAACATCATACTAACTCTCCTTATACTACTCAGCTGAACTGGTTCAGTAGTGTAACTACAAGAACTTCCTAACAACTTCACTTGTCGCCACTATCAGTATTTCTAGCAAACACAGGGGCAACAGTGATACAAATCACCCTATAGGTCTACAGTTGTGTTCCATCCTAAATAAGTCCTTACACATATTCACACAGAGGTCGATCCTGTAGAAAGGAATAGGAAGGCACCAAATAGGGTAATTTCGTCAAACCAAGTGACAACAACGAGACAAATGGAAATTTACAAATGAGGAGGCACTTGTGAATGCCAAGTATCGCAGGCTGGGACCTTTTCGTCGCCTGACCAACAGAACCAGCAGTGAACGCCAACAGGTCACGAGGGGACGTACGGCCAATCAGGAACACGCAGGTACCAACACCTTTAAAACAAGGCTCCAATCGTCAATGCTAGTAAGATGGGTGTGTTGAAGTGGATCACTGACGTCACCCAAAAGTCACTCGCTTCCCTCGGCAAGTAGGCAATATATCGAAGGGTGAAATAGAATCCAAACGACAACAGCAAGGGATATAAAAGCTTGTACAATTTATTAAAATATATAAAACATCAGTAACGCGTTTCTCGGCTACACTGAGCCGTTTCATCAGGCTGTATAATACACGCTAGACCCCTGCTCTATTAGTACCTCCCTCTCACCAATCAGATTACACAAATCGGTATGCTCCCACATTAAAACAATTGATGTGATAGAGAGCGTTTTCTTAAGCCTAACTGTCGGTGATCCAATACAGGCATTGTAAACAATTTGGATATATAAAAAATATATTGTAAAACATTTAATCTATGCAATGGTTAAAATATAATTGGGCACAAAACTGTAAGCTATATACTAAAAACATGGAACAGTCCTATGTCATGAGATGCAGGACATATGCAGGACACAGCAATGATGGTACAACTCTATTTTATTACAGAGCATAGCAATACACATCCAGACAGGTTGATTGTCTTAAACTAACTCCGACACAGACACCGGACCTAAGCCCCGCCCACATGCTAGTGACATCACATCCTGCTATCATCACATCTTCCCCTTTTTCAAAGGCAAAGCATACATTTGCATATATTAAATAACAAGGTACACCAACAGGGTATACAACAACATTTTGTTTTAGAACATTATAAAAACAGATAGATTAGAAAACATGAACAAATAAATTACATCCTGACTTGGACATCGGGGTAGACTACCCTAGTCCACAGTGACCATGGGATTATTCTGCCCATACTTCCGGTCACTGTTCTAGCTAAAGTCAGTCCCTGTATCGGGCCGGAAGCCTCACCACTCTTCCGCTTGATGTAACTTTGCATGAACTGTCCTCTGATACAGAAGATGGTGAACAAGAGTCTGCTGGAGGCAAAGATATATCCCCGCTATGATCTTGCTGAGGGGAAGGCACCTCTCTTAGAACAGGAGATCCCACCGGCGGTGGTACTGAGGTATCCGGTTCCAGACTCTCAGGTACAGGCTGAAGATGTCTTCGGTTACGGCGTGTAACCGTCCCTCCCTCTGTAAGGACTGTGTAAGACCTTGGTTCTGGAGAGCGGCCCACTACCGTAGCAGGCGTCTTCCATTTCTTCTCATCATCCAGTTTGATTCTGACACTTTGGCCCGCTTTCAGTTCCTGTAAAGGCCTGACAGAATGTCTCCTGTCGTAGAAGAAACGATAACCCTTTTTGGCCTCTTCATCCCTCCTAAGGACTTCGTCCCGAGGAACAGGGCCAGGCGGCTTGAAGACACCCACTGAGGGTAAAGTGGTGCGAATCTGGCGTCCTAGCATCAGCTGTGCCGGGCTAAACCCGGTGGCTTGAATGGGCGTCGCCCTGTATGACAAGAGGGCTAGGTACGGTTCAGATTGCTTTAGGATGAATTTTGTTGTTTGAACTGCCCTTTCAGCCATTCCGTTGGCCTGCGGATAATGTGGACTTGACGTGGAATGTACAAAATCATATTCCCTGCTGAAAGCACTGAACTCTGTAGAAGCGAACTGCATGCCATTATCACTCACCAGCTCCATTGGAATGCCCCAGCGGGCGAACAAGCTCTTCAGGCGAATGATAACGGCCTGACTTGTGATATCATTCAGGGGTGCTATTTCCAAATACCTGGAATAGTAGTCGATAACAACAAGAAACTTTTTCCCGTGCAGTTCGCACAAATCAGCAGCTATTTTCTGCCACGGCCCCGCAGGCAGCGGAGTAGACATTAAGGGCTCCCTTCTCTGAGTAGGCCGGCGTTCCCGGCAAAAGGCACATTTAGACACATGATTTGCAATGTCGGAGCTGATCCCAGGCCACCACACAGCTGTAGCTGCTCTTTCTCTGCACTTTGTAATGCCTAAGTGGCCATCATGAATCCTGTTTAACATCTCCTTCCTCATGCTGACAGGAATTACAATACGGTCTTGGAACAGCACCAACCCCTCCAGCTCCGTGAGCTGCGACCTCTCTGGCTGGTAAGCATTTAAAGACATCCAGGCTGCCCGGCTCTCGGGCCAGCCATCTCTTATGTACCTTATAACTTCTTGCAGATCTGTGTCCAAATATGTCTCTTTCTTTATCTCTTCCAGTTTCCTTGAAGAAATGGACTTAGAGGCCAGAACTGAATCAACATACACTTTTACATCCGACTCTGTGGAGGATTCTTCAGCAGCAGCCAGCGGGAGCCTGGACAGTGTATCTGCCACAACCAGCTGCTTCCCCGGCACATGCACTGCCTGAACATTGAACCTGAGTAGTCTCATTAAAAGTCTCTGGCATCTCAAGGGTGTTTTGTCAATGTCATAAGAATTGATAAGAGGGACTAGCGGTTTGTGGTCAGTTTCCAGACTAAATTTCTCCAAACCCACTAGATAACGCTGAAAGCGCTCACAGGCCCAAACTGCAGCCAGGCACTCTTTCTCAATTTGAGCGTATTTCGACTCCGCAGCCGTCAGTGTGCGGGAACAGTAGGCGATGGGCTGTAGTTTGTTGTCATTCAGCTGCAGGAGTGCAGCCCCCAACCCATAACTGCTTGCATCAGCACTAACCACAGTCTTTTTTGAAGGGTCGTAGAACCCCAGCACTGGGGCAGACCCCAGCAGGGACTTAGCATGCAGGAACGCTTTTTCTTGTGAGGGTCCCCAGACCCAGGCAACATCTTTCTTAAGCAACTCTGTGATAGGGTGCAAAACTGTAGATAAATCTGGAAGAAACTTGCCCACGTAATTTACAAGGCCCAATATCTGTCTCAGCTCATGTACATCAGAAGGGCTTTTCATCTGTTCGATAGCCCGAATTTTCTCGGGGTCCGGCTTGATGCCATCCCCGTTGATGATATGCCCAAAGTAGCATAATTCAGTTTTCCTAAAATGACATTTTTCTTTATTCAGCTTCAGCCCAGACTCTTTGATAGCCTGCAGCACACAACTCAAACGCTGATCATGCTCCTCCACTGTAGACCCATACACTAGAATGTCGTCCATGACGACTGCTGTGCCCACGTGGCCACTCAGGAGAGAACTCATTTCCCTCTGAAAGATCTCAGGAGCGGAGGATATCCCAAAGGGAAGTCTGCAGAAACAGAACCGACCTACCGGAGTGATAAAGGTAGTCAGTTTGCGGCACTTTGGATCCAGGGGGATCTGCCAAAAGCCGCTAGAAGCGTCTAATGTGGAAAAGAACTTCGCCCCAGCCAACTTCGGGGCTATATCTTCCAGTGTCGGCAGCACAAATCTTTCCCTCTTCACTGCCTCATTCAACCTTTTCAGGTCCACACAGATGCGCACCTTTCCGTTTTTCTTTGCAACTGGAACAATGGGGGCACACCAATCAGTTGCTTCAACAACCTCTTCAATAACCCCCATAGACTTCATGCGCATGAGCTCTTTCTCCACTTGAGGCATGAGCGGGAACGGAATTCTACGAGGAGTAGAAATACTGTACGGGACTGCGTCACTTTTAAGTGCTATACGGACAGGTTTGCAGCTCAGTAGGCCCAACTCGCCAAACATATCTTCAGAGATCTCATTCACTCTGGCCACGAGGCCCAAGTCACAGGCTGCTTTTCTGCTCAATAAACTGTTAACACACTGACCTCGGATCACATGCACCCACATGGTGAACTTTTTTTGTTTGTACTCACAGCTGGCAAGAAATTTCCCCACACAATCAATGCGGCCACCAGGACTATGAACATTTGTAGTAACCTTCGCCAGCTGGGGCTGTCTAGGCAGTTTTATAAATTCAGCAAAAGACATTACAGTGATATCTGCTCCTGTGTCAATCTTAAAATCAACTTTGGCTCCCATTACAGTAAAAGTAACTTTCCAATCTTCCTCTGAGCTTGTCCGTTCCACAACAGACCCCACAAAAGACACTTCCTGACCCTCCTGGTCACTGTCCACCTGCATCTCCTTAATGTATTCAGTTTTACACACCACTTCAAAATGGCCTATTCTGTTACATTTTCTGCATCTTTTATCTCTGGCCGGGCATATAGCACTCTGATCATGAGCCCGGTAGCACCGTGTGCATCGGCCATGTTGCGCCCATCCACTTCTAGGCCTTTCCAATACTTTTGATCTACCGCTCACACTGTGCCTTTCACTAGTAATTTTTCTAGACTGTTGCACTTCATCCACAATACTCTCAGACCTCAGATCAGCACTTTGCTTTTTCACCAGTTCACTCTGGCGGGCCATCCTAATAGCCCCTTCTAACGTTAAATCAGGCTCTAACTGCAGCTTCAGGGAGACTTCAGCATCTGCAATTCCAATAACTATTCTGTCTCTGATTTGCTCTTCTTTAGCAACACCAAACTCACAGAATTCAGCTAATTCATACAGGCTGCGCACAAATGACTCCACAGATTCTCCCACACGCTGATTACGTTTGTGAAAACAGGCTCTCTCATGAATCACATTTCTTTTGGGCACAAAGTGGGCACTGAGTTTATCCATAACTATATCAAAGTTAACTTCTTCCCCTTCTTGAAAAGTAAAAGCATTGAACACTGGCTCTACATCTTTCCCCATGGAGTATAAAAGAGAATTAACTTGTACTTCACCACTCTCCTTGTTCAGTTTGGATGCAATCCTGAAGCGCTGAAACCGCTGACGCCATGTGGGCCAAGCTGCAGGCTGAGAAAAGTCAAAAGGCTCAGGTGGGGTAAACTTTGACATCGTTATCATCAGAAACAGAAGCGTAGTCCAGAACTTCTGACACCATGTCATGAGATGCAGGACATATGCAGGACACAGCAATGATGGTACAACTCTATTTTATTACAGAGCATAGCAATACACATCCAGACAGGTTGATTGTCTTAAACTAACTCCGACACAGACACCGGACCTAAGCCCCGCCCACATGCTAGTGACATCACATCCTGCTATCATCACATCCTATATGATCACATGCTCACAAGATTTAAAATGATCTCATTTATGAAGAGTTTTGTTTAGGTAATGAGTGTACATACCAGTGTATCACAAATTCACAGACATCTGGACAAGTCAATGTGTGGCACTCTGATGTATAACCATAACACTAACACCAATGTAAGTAGTTTCAAATAAATTCACTGTCAGGCTACTCGTGTGTTCGGTACAATTATATATATATATATATATATATATATATATATATATATATATATATATATATATATATATATATATATATATAATAATGACATCAAGGTGTATTGCTATAATACCCTATAAGACTCTGATAATGACATATGTGATCACTGGTGATGTCCAAAAAACACACATGTCATTATTTCGGGTAGCTGCACCCACTAATGTCAATGTATATCGGACCTCACTAGAATGATAGGTCCAGATTCTCAAGAAACATCGTCCCATATGTTATACTGACATATTGGTTATAAGGGTTACTGGAAAGCTGCTAAGCCTACGTTCATATTAAGACCAAGTGGATAGAGTGTTTGAAGTTTATGGATCCAGTAAGTCTCTCTTTGTCTTAATCTAAAAAAACTATTGTATAAGTCAGACCTAGGAATATGTTCGATTGGTATAATTTTAAAGCAATCTATTCTACCATTATGTTTAAAGTGACAATGTCTGGGTACACTATGTGTTTTAAAATTATTTTTAATATTGCGAAAATGTTCCGACCGTCTTATACTAAGGCACCTACAGGTGCGCCCTATATACTGACACCCACAAAAACAGGACAAGAGATATATCACATAGTTTGTTGCACACAACATATTATACCTTATAGTGTATGTTTTTTTAGTTACGTTTGACTGGAAAGAATATGAGTTATGTGTGATATGATCACACATTTTGCACTTTGTATTGTTACATTTAAAGCATCCCTTTCTAGATCTTTTAATATTTTTGTTCTTAATACCATTCCCCAAATCTCCTGGATTAAATGCTTTTTTATTTTTATTATCTGTATTTTTGTTTTTAACCACTTTGGTTGGAGCGTAAATACTTTTTAAATTTGGTGCCTTTTTGAATACTACTGTAGGTTTTGTTTCAATCAAACTTCCCAATAGTGGGTCTTTGGTCAAAATGCTCCAATGTTTGTTCAGGATTTGTTTAATCAAATTGTGGTTACAATTATATTGTGTAATAAACATAGTGTGGTTCTTCACATTATCTATAGTTTTAATTTTTTTATGAAAGTATGAATTTCTATTATCAGATTTAGCCCTTTCATACCCACTATCAATGATATGTTGGGGATATTTTTTCTCTTGGAATCTTTCTTTTAGAACCAAACTCTGTATCTCATAATCTGAGATTGTACTGCAGTTTCTGCGCACACGTTTAAATTGCCCGTAAGGGACATTTCTTTTCCACGGATAGTAGTGGTTGCTAGTGAAATCAAGATAGCTGTTGCAATCTACCGCCTTGAAGTGGGTACTTGTAATGATTTTCCCATTCTCAAAGCGGAGATTTAGATCTAAAAATACTACAGTTTCACAATCAATTGTACTATTAAACTTTAGGCCTCTATTGTTTGTATTGAGATGTTCCACAAAATTGCCTGCTGAAACTTGGTCACCTCTCCAAATAATGATCAGATCATCTATAAAACGGCCATAGAATACCAGGTTCGCCCCATATATGGAATCATATATATAATGTTGTTCAAATGATCCCATATATAAATTTGCATAACTTGGGGCGAATCTGGTACCCATGGCCGTCCCCCTCACTTGAAGATAATATTCATCCTGGAACATGAAATAATTGTGACTTAAAATGTACAGAATTCATTCTAAAATAAATTTTCTCTGAAGATCAGGTAAATACATATCTGTTTCCAGATAACCAGATACCGCTTGAAGTCCCATATCGTGTGGAATATTTGAATACAATGCTTGGACATCACACGTGATCCAAATCAGATCACGCGTGATTTCCACTCGTTCAAGTTTGTTGATTAAATCTGACGAGTCTCAGATATAGGACTCAAGTCCTACCACGTATTTCTGTAAAAAGTAATCAACGTAAGAGGATGCATTGTCAGTTAAACTCCCTATTCCGGCTATTATAGGGCGACCGGGTGGACAGGTGGGATTTTTGTGTAATTTGGGGAGATGATAATAAAAGGCTCGATTCGGCTCTTTAGGGATAAGATAGTCTTTTTCATTTTTTGTTAACATTCCTTCCTTAAATGCATATTCGATCAGGTCCTTCAATAGGACATGTCAACCTAGTGAAATTTTAATTGCACATCACAAATCATTGTTGAAAAAATATCTAAGGAGATAGATATTGTACAGAGTAGTCTTGATAAATTTAAATCCCTTATGCAATATGAGGAACTTAATAGTATGGTGTTACAAAAAAAATGTTTGCCAAAAAGCACTAATGGAGAATAAAAACCGTAAATTAGCAAGAGATAATGAGGAATATGTCAAAGGGGAGGTATATACTTATAATAAAAATAAACCACAGATTGAATCATCAGTTGTTAAGGAACATAATTATGATGATCACCCCAGCACACCAAGTGTATTAACTTTGAATTATCATACTGATAATCAGTGGACTGTGGTTAATCATCATAAGAGAAATAAACAAAAAAAACACTATGATAGAAATTATAGAAATAATCGACCAAAGCCAGGATATGGACAAAACTATACTTAAAACCATAGATGGGAACATAGTAAGACTCAACATAACACCAATAATAAGAATCATTGGGGAAAAGGGACACATGGTCCCCACCAGTATAGATCTAAAGACACAAGACACCAAAATAATCAATACGTGTCCCAATCGAATAACACTAATCAGTGGTCTAATATCCCACACGCACCAAATAGTCCTCCATCGTACATAAGGGTACCACTAGAGGCCAATAATCAAGCAAATTATGCAAGCCATGGAGACCCGGGGTCATTTAGTTATGACAATGTCAGTATCTCCAATAGATTTAATGTTTTGGATAGTACTGAGTCCCATTTTTATGATAATGGACCTCCAGATTCACATGAAGTGACAAATATTCAATCATCACCACATTTTTTAGATCCACGCCCATGGCAATCTACATGGAAACAGCTATTTAGAACCTGTAGTCTCCCTAACACCATCCTACAAAGGAAAAAGACCACACGGACACAAGGGTGTAGAAGACGTAATACAGCCCTCAAAAGACTACAGGGACTAAAGAGTGGTATCTTCAATTTATCATCTCACATCCTAACAGATGATGAGATTAGAGTCCTTGGTAAAGGACTATCTTTTAGTCCAACCAATACACACAATACTTTTGCCCTTTTTGTTGATCTCAATCGCTTCACCCAAAAAACAGAGACAATGGACTCGAGGCTTATCAAACAACAGATTCCGGTGTATGAACCAGATTCTTTGGCTGATCATCTTTGCGATAGTTATATTCGCACCAATTTAAGAAATAAATCTAATTTTACCCCCAGATTAAATAATAATGCTCACATAGAGATATTTAGACAATTAGTTGGTGACCATTTTGACCGTATTCCTAGGAATAGTTTACATAAATGTAATCTCTTTGGTAATGAGAAACGAGCCTTAGAAACTCTAAAAAATGATCAGTCAATAGTTATCAGACAGGCTGACAAAGGTGGTGGGATTGTCATACAGGACCTGGCAGACTATCTTGTTTAAGCCAGAAAGATCCTTAACGATACAGTATACTACACTAGGTTGACATGTGATCCCACTACCAAGTTTTTGGCCCTATTGAAGGACCTGATCGAATATGCATTTAAGGAAGGAATGTTAACAAAAAAAGAAAAAGACTATCTTATCCCTAAAGAGCCGAATCAAGCCTTTTATTATTCTCTCCCCAAATTACACAAAAATCCCACCTGTCCACCCGGTCGCCCTATAATAGCCGGAATACGGAGTTTAACTGACAATGCATCCTCTTACATTGATTACTTTTTACATAAATACATGGTAGGACTTGAGTCCTATATCCGAGACTCGTCAGATTTAATCAACAAACTTGAACGAGTGGAAATCACACGTGATCTGATTTGGATCACGTGTGATGTCCAAGCATTGTATTCAAATATTCAACACAATATGGAACTTCAAGCAGTATCTGGTTATCTGGAACAGATATGTATTTACCTGATCTTCAAAGAAAATTTATTTTAGAATTAATTCTGTACATTTTAAGTCACAATTATTTCATGTTCCAGGATGAATATTATCTTCAAGTGAGGGGGACGGCCATGGGTACCAGGTTCGCCCCAAGTTATGCGAATTTATATATGGGATCATTTGAACAATATTATATATATAATTCCATATATGGGGTGAACCTGGTATTCTATGGCCGTTTTATAGATGATCTGATCATTATTTTTAGAGGTGACCAAGTTTCAGCAGACAATTTTGTGGAACATCTCAATACAAACAATAGAGGCCTAAAGTTTACTAGTACAATTGATTGTGAAACTGTAGTATTTTTTAGATTTAAATGACTTCACTAGCAACCACCACTCTCCGTGGAAAAGAAATGTCCCTTACGGGCAATTTAAACGTGTGCGCAGAAACTGTAGTACAATCTCAGATTATGAGATACAGAGTTTGGTTCTAAAAGATAGATTCTAAGAGAAAAAATTTCCCCAAAATATCACTTATAGTGGGTGTGAAAGGACTAAATCTGATGATAGAAATTCATACTTTCATAACAAAATTAAATCTATAGATAATGTGAAAAATCACACTTTGATTAAACAAATCCTGAACAAACATTGGAGCATTTTGACCAAAGACCCAATATTGGGAAGTTTGATTGAAACAAAACCAACAGTAGTATTCAAAAAGGCACCAAATTTAAAAAGTATTTTGGCTGCAAGCAAAGTGGTTAAAAACAAAAATACAGATAATAAAAATAAAAAAGCATTTAATCCGGGAGATTTGGGGAAAGGTATTAAGAACAAAAATATAAAAAGATCTAGAAAGGGATGCTTTAAATGTAACAATACAAAGTGCAAAATGTGTGATCATATCACACATAACTCATATTCTTTCCAGTCAAACGTAACTAAAAAAAACATACACTATAGGGTATAATATGTTGTGTGCAACAAACTATGTGATATATCTCTTGTCCTGTTTTTGTGGGTGTCAGTATATAGGGCGCACCTGTAGGCGCCTTAGTATAAGATGGTCGGAACATAGTGTACCCAGACATTGTCACTTTAAACATAATGGTAGAATAGATTGCTTTAAAATTATACCAATCGAACATATTCCTAGGTCTGACTTACACAATCGTTTTTTTTAGATTAAGACAAAGAGAGACTTACTGGATCCATAAACTTCAGACACTCTATCCACTTGGTCTTAATATGAACGTAGACTTAGCAGCTTTCCAGTAACCCTTATAACCAATATGTCAGTATAACATATGGGACGATGTTTCTTGAGGATCAGGACCTATCATTCTAGTGAGGTCCGATATACATTGACATTAGTGGGTGCAGCTACCCGAAATAATGACGTGTGTTTTTTGGGCATCACCAGTGATCACATATGTCATTATCAGAGTCCTATAGGGTATTATAGCAATACACCTTGCAGACAGGCTGACAAAGGTGGTGGGATTGTCATACAGGACCTGGCAGACTATCTTGTTTAAGCCAGAAAGATCCTTAACGATACAGTATACTACACTAGGTTGACATGTGATCCCACTACCAAGTTTTTGGCCCTATTGAAGGACCTGATCGAATATGCATTTAAGGAAGGAATGTTAACAAAAAAAGAAAAAGACTATCTTATCCCTAAAGAGCCGAATCAAGCCTTTTATTATTCTCTCCCCAAATTACACAAAAATCCCACCTGTCCACCCGGTCGCCCTATAATAGCCGGAATACGGAGTTTAACTGACAATGCATCCTCTTACATTGATTACTTTTTACATAAATAAATGGTAGGACTTGAGTCCTATATCCGAGACTCGTCAGATTTAATCAACAAACTTGAACGAGTGGAAATCACGCGTGATCTGATTTGGATCACGTGTGATGTCCAAGCATTGTATTCAAATATTCAACACAATATGGAACTTCAAGCAGTATCTGGTTATCTGGAACAGATATGTATTTACCTGATCTTCAAAGAAAATTTATTTTAGAATTAATTCTGTACATTTTAAGTCACAATTATTTCATGTTCCAGGATGAATATTATCTTCAAGTGAGGGGGACGGCCATGGGTACCAGGTTCGCCCCAAGTTATGCGAATTTATATATGGGATCATTTGAACAATATTATATATATAATTCCATATATGGGGTGAACCTGGTATTCTATGGCCGTTTTATAGATGATCTGATCATTATTTGGAGAGGTGACCAAGTTTCAGCAGACAATTTTGTGGAACATCTCAATACAAACAATAGAGGCCTAAAGTTTACTAGTACAATTGATTGTGAAACTGTAGTATTTTTTAGATTTAAATGACTTCACTAGCAACCACCACTCTCCGTGGAAAAGAAATGTCCCTTACGGGCAATTTAAACGTGTGCGCAGAAACTGTAGTACAATCTCAGATTATGAGATACAGAGTTTGGTTCTAAAAGATAGATTCTAAGAGAAAAAATTTCCCCAAAATATCACTTATAGTGGGTGTGAAAGGACTAAATCTGATGATAGAAATTCATACTTTCATAACAAAATTAAATCTATAGATAATGTGAAAAATCACACTTTGATTAAACAAATCCTGAACAAACATTGGAGCATTTTGACCAAAGACCCAATATTGGGAAGTTTGATTGAAACAAAACCAACAGTAGTATTCAAAAAGGCACCAAATTTAAAAAGTATTTTGGCTGCAAGCAAAGTGGTTAAAAACAAAAATACAGATAATAAAAATAAAAAAGCATTTAATCCGGGAGATTTGGGGAAAGGTATTAAGAACAAAAATATAAAAAGATCTAGAAAGGGATGCTTTAAATGTAACAATACAAAGTGCAAAATGTGTGATCATATCACACATAACTCATATTCTTTCCAGTCAAACGTAACTAAAAAAAACATACACTATAGGGTATAATATGTTGTGTGCAACAAACTATGTGATATATCTCTTGTCCTGTTTTTGTGGGTGTCAGTATATAGGGCGCACCTGTAGGCGCCTTAGTATAAGATGGTCGGAACATAGTGTACCCAGACATTGTCACTTTAAACATAATGGTAGAATAGATTGCTTTAAAATTATACCAATCGAACATATTCCTAGGTCTGACTTACACAATCGTTTTTTTTAGATTAAGACAAAGAGAGACTTACTGGATCCATAAACTTCAGACACTCTATCCACTTGGTCTTAATATGAACGTAGACTTAGCAGCTTTCCAGTAACCCTTATAACCAATATGTCAGTATAACATATGGGACGATGTTTCTTGAGGATCAGGACCTATCATTCTAGTGAGGTCCGATATACATTGACATTAGTGGGTGCAGCTACCCGAAATAATGACGTGTGTTTTTTGGGCATCACCAGTGATCACATATGTCATTATCAGAGTCCTATAGGGTATTATAGCAATACACCTTGATGTCATTATTATATCTATATATATATATATATATATATATATATTATTGTGCCGAACACACGAGTAGCCTGACAGAATTTTTTGGAAGGTACTTACATTGGTGTTAGTGTTATAGTTATACATCAGAGTGCCACACATTGACTGTGTCCAGTTGTCTGTGAATTTGTGATACACTGGTATGTACACTCATTACCTAAACAAAACTCTTCATAAATGAGATCATTTTAAATCTTGTGAGTATGTGATCGTATAGGACTTTTCCATGTTTTTAGTATATAGCTTACAATTTTGTGCCCAATTATATTTTAACCATTGCATAGAAAAATGTTTTACAATATATTTTTTATATATCCAAATTGTTTACAATGCCTGTATTGGATCACCGACATTAAGGGTTAAGAAACCGCTCTGTATCACATCAATTGTTTTAATGTGGGAGTATACCGATTTGTGTAATCTGATTGGTGAGAGGGAGGTACTAATAGAGCAGGGGTCTAGCGTGTATTATACAGCCTGATGAAACGGCTCTGTGTAGCCGAGAAACGCGTTGCTGATGTTTTATATATTTTAATAAATTGTACAAGCTTTTATATCCCTTGCTGTTGTCGTTTGGATTCTATTTCACCCTTCGATATATTGCCTACTTGCCGAGGGAAGCGAGTGGCTTTTGAGTGACGTCAGTGATCCACTTCAACACACCCATCTTACTGGCATTGACGATTGGAGCCTTGTTTTGGAGGTGTTGGTACCTGCGTGTTCCTGATTGGCCATACGTCCCCTCTTGACCTGTTGGCGTTCACTGCTGATTCTGTCAGTCGTGCGACGAAAAGGTGCCTCCTCGTTTGTAAGTTTCCATTTGTCTCATTGTTGTTGTCACTTGGTTTGACGATATTACCCTATTTGGCTCCTTGCTATTCCTGATCGTTTTTGGACTAATATTGTTTTCCTTAGCGCACCTCCATAGGGTGTTATATCCCTATTTCTTATCATCACATATTCACACACACTCATACACATGTTTACACATACACACACACATGTACACACAAACACTTTTACACACACACACACACACATTTATACACACATTCACACACACTCATACACATATACACACACACTCGTACACACACACATTTACACATGTTTATACACACACACACACATTTACACAAATTTTTTTCTTTCTACATATTTTTTGTGTAAATGGTTCAATTATTCATTGTGTAAGATTTTAAAAAATACTAATTTTATTGTGCACATAACATACTATGCCCCTTAGAGAGACACCCTGTTTTCATGGTAAAATGTGGTTTTACATCATTCAACCAGGAAAATAGAAGTACCTTTAGATCATTGGGCCAGTTTATACTATGTAGGCAGCAGGTCTCAGAACAGCAGCTCTGCACAGTTAGAAAACCCCCCAGCTGTGTGCAGATGTTTAAAATGTGTTAACTGTGCGTCAGAATCTTAAAGGAGCAACCACATCGCAGAGGCAATGTGGGACTGAAAACAGAGGTAACAGGACAGTGGGACAGACCCATGAATTTGAGATTGTCCCACTGTTCAAACCGTGACAGTTGTGAGATTTGATAGAGGTGGGGGAGTTCCGCTTGTCAGCCAATGACCAGTGTTGCACAAACATGCAGTGAACAATATCTTCCCAGTAGCTCAAGACATGTTTAGTATATTACACAAAAATGATTTTTATAAAAGTTTGAAAGTAAATGTATAGACAATTTAAAATGTAATTGAGCACGTTGCCAAATACAAAGAGCAAATTCACAGTACTCCACATTTGACGTAAATTGTTATGTAAAAACCTTGAACTGCAACAACCTGATGAAAACAAATGGAACCAAATATAATACCTTATTGTTTATCATAAATAACATGAGTAACACTCTCTTAAAAACGTATCTATGCAGAGTTGCCTTAGAAAGTATAATGTTAAAGTGCACTGGGTCTGAAACCCACTGTGTACAGTAACAAAAATGGGCTCTCACTATAACCCAAAAACAAAAATACAGTTAAATAAATCACATAAATGGGCAAAGTAAAAACAAAAAAAAACAAAAGTGATTAAAACAAAAAACAAAGGTGATTAGCTAAACCAATAATATAGATATAAGGTAAGTGTCAAATACATAAAACCATATAAGCAATAAAAATAAGAAGAAAATGTCTGCAAACCAACAAATGTCCGCAAACCAGAAGGTTTGTAATAATGAGTAAATGTGATGTCCAAGTTGAAAGAGCACCCGGCGAATCGACACTCCAAAGCAGGGATCCTGAGTCCCAAACAATACTGGAACGACATGTAAGAGAGAAAATGGAGGCGCTTCATAGGGTGAGTAAGTTCGAACAGGGTTAAAACTTCAAATGAAGACAAGTGGCAACTCATGTTTTAGCAGGCACTGCCAGTGGT
This sequence comes from Bombina bombina, assembly GCF_027579735.1. Taxonomy (NCBI): domain Eukaryota; kingdom Metazoa; phylum Chordata; class Amphibia; order Anura; family Bombinatoridae; genus Bombina; species Bombina bombina. The sequence continues at coordinate 322,174,119 of NC_069501.1, read as the reverse complement.
GCGTGAGACGTTAGCTGGGGCACACCGGTCTCCCCAGCGAGTCAGTCACTGGCAGTAGCAGACGGGCTGAGACTACAGCGTGTGGATTCAGCGATACCAGGAGAAGCTAAACAGCGTCAGTACGTTCTACTGATTCCCTATGAGGTAATCAGCCCAGGATGCAGCTGAGAGCACAGAAGGTCAGCAAGAAAAATGTAAATCCAAAATAGGAAAACGGGAGATTTAAACTGTGACTGGATGCTTGCAAAAGTACACAGTGAAAGTGACAGTTCCAGCAACGTGTTTCTCAGTGGATTAACCACTGTTTCATCAGGCTAATAATCATTACTAAGGCACAGGTATATATCCACAGAACAATAAGTCACGCCCACCAATCAAGGTAACAGGTAAAATATGAAGGCTGAAACCTAATCACTGGATTCTGTGGGGCATATGTATCAAGCTCCGAATGGAGCTTGATGCCCCGTGTTTCTGGCAAGCCTGCAGACTCGCCAGAAACAGCAGTTATGAAGCAGCGGTCACAAAGACCACTGCTCCATAACCTGTCGGTCTGCTCTGAGCAGGCGGACAGACATTGCCACAATTGACACCCCCCTGCTGGCGGCCTATTGGCCGTGAGTCTGCAGGGGGCGGCGTTGCACCAGCAGCTCTTGTGAGCTGCTGGTGCAATGCTGAATACGGCGAGCGTATTGCTTGCCGTATTCAGCGAGGTCTGGCGGACCTGATCCGCAGTGTCGGATCAGGTCTGCCAGACCTTGATACATATGCCCCTGTGTCTCACAATTTAAAACAGTCAAATTGACCACAGGAACTGTCAAAGATATAACATAAATTAATAAAAACTAATATTCACGTACAATGCAATAAATAAATACATAATGTAAAAATAACAGATGTATAGATACAAGTAAATGATAATAACCGATAAAAGCAATCAGTGCATAAAAAAGTATCAGCTAGATTACAAGTTTTGTGTTGTGGCTTGTAACACTGAAAATGTGATATTTTCAATGTTAATACAGCACCGCAGCTATTACAAGTCTTGTCGGTATACCGCACACCTTTTAGCCTGTACCGCAACGTCAGTCCTGCACTCGTAAAAATTAGGTATTTTCATGGGATTCCCATAGCGCTGCTATTAAGAGTTTTGTGGTGAGGCTAAAAAGCGAGCATTACAGCCTAAAACCACAAGATCCGTAACGCTAACTTCGCCGGCTGGATGGATCCATCAAGCGGGACTTCAACAAATGTAAGTGGATCGTCTTGTGGTTAGTGTTAGGTTTTTTTTAAGGGTTTTTGGTGTGTTTTTTTTTTAAGTTTAGGGTCTGGGCAGTAAAAGAGCTAAATGCCCATACAAATGCCCTTTTCAGGGCAATGGTTAGCTTATTTTATTTTAGGGTTATTATTTGGGGGGGTTGGTTGTGGGGGTGGTGGGTTTTACTTTTGGGGGGGTTGTATTTTTGGCCCTTTTAAGGGGCATTGGTAGTTTATTGTAGGCAAATTTTTTTTTTTTTTTTGGGTGGGATTTTCTTATTTTGGGTGGGCTTTTTTATTTTGATATGGCTATTAGATTAGGTGTAATTCTTTTTTATTTTTGATAATTTGTTTGTTATTTTGTGTAATGTATATTTTAAGGGGGGGGGGGGTAAAAGTAAAATAGCTTTTTATCCCAGGGCAATGCCCTACAAAAGGCCCTTTTAAGGGCCCTTGTTAGTTTTGGGGGTGGGGGTTTGTATAGTGTTAGGGGCTGTTTGTATTCTTTTTAAAGTAAAAGAGCTGGTTATCTCAGGGCAATGCCCTACAAAAGGCCCTTTTAAGGCCCCCCCAAAAGGCCCTTTTTAAAGGGCCCTTGGTAGTTTATTCTAGAGTAGGGTTTTTATTTTGGGGTGTTTTTTTTTTAAGGGTATTAGAATAGGATAAATCTTTTTTTTTTTTTTATATAATTTCATTGTTTTTTTTGTAATGGTAGTTTTTTTTATGTAATGGTAGTTTTTTTTTTTGGTAATGTTAGGTTTTAGTGTAAGGCAGGTTAGGTTTTATTTCACAGGTAAGTTTGTATTTATTTTAACTAGGTAGTTAGTAAATAGTTAATAACGATTTACTAACTAGTCTACCTAGTTAAAATAAATACAAACTTACCTGTGAAATAAAAATAAAACCTAAGCTAGCTACAATGTAACTATTAGTTATATTGTAGCTATCTTAGGTTTTATTTCACAGGTAAGTATGTATTTAGTTTTAAATAGTAATTATTTAGTTAATAATTGTAAATTTAATTTAGGTCTAATTTAATTATGTTAAAGTTATAGGGGTTTAGTGTTAATTTTAGGGTTAATATAGTTTAATTTAGCTTGTTGCAATGTGAGGGGCTGGCGGTTTAGGGTTAATAGGTTTATTTACTTAATAAGTGTAAATTTAATTTAGCTATATTTGTATTATGTTAAAGTTAGGGGGTGTCAGGGTTAGGTTTAGGGGTTAATATAGTTTAATTTAGCTTGTTGCGATGGGGGCTGGCGGTTTAGGGGTTAATAAATGTAGTATAGTGGTGGCAATATAGGGAGCGGCAGATTAGGGGTTAATAATTTTATATAGGTAGCGGCAATATCGGGAGCGGCAGATTAGGGGTTAATAACTGTAGGCAGTCTTCGGCGATGTTGGGGACAGCAGATTAGGGGTGTTTAGACGTAGGGTTTATGTTAGGATGTTAGGTATAAACGGTATTTTAATTTCCCCATAGACATCAATGAGGCTGCGTTACGGAAATTTTGTTTCCGTGATAGCAGGTGTTAGTTTTTTTTTTTTTGCCGGCTCTCCCCATTGATGTTTATGGGTAAAGCAAGCAAGAGCACGTCAGAACACCGCTGCTTTTGTGTGCGGTATGGAGCTCAACGCAACCATATCGCACGCAAAAGGCATATGTTTGAGAACTTGTAATAGCAGCACTATAGAAAATTAGAGTTTAATATGATATCACAGCCATAAAGGATAGACAGGACATAAGGGTTGAAAAAAAAATAAATAAAATAATTGTGAGAAAGATCAGAAATGGGATAAACCAACAACTATTGGTGTGAAGACTAAAGGGAGAAAGTGAGAACTATATATATATATATATATATATATATATATATATATATATATATATATATATATATATATATATATATGTCCTAAGTGGATCACTAATTCTTAATAAGAATGTGGATAGTGGAGTTGAGAAGTGTAAAATATCCTCAAGTAGTGATGGTAGATAAGGGGAGTATAATTGTTGCGACCTATCATAAAGTGATATAAGTATGTGTAATACGAAAATATTGAGTAAATATTGTGAATATGTGATTACTTGTCATTATGTATGAGAGATACACTTGAATTAACGTGTTGTTACTAAAGTGTGACCCTCAGATGTTAGGAAATACGATGTGGGGGCAGTGGGGTCACCCGGTGCGGTAAGTTATGGTGTCACCCCCTCCACCCCCCAGAAAGCAGACACATACAAACACAAAAACACAGGCACACACACATACAAACACTCAGACACACACACACTTAAAAACACACTCAGATGCACAAACAAACACTTGGAAACACACTTAGACACACACATAAAAACTCAGACACACACATACAAAATATGTAAACTGCCCTGCATTATTTATAAAGCTCATGCCTAGAGATGCTCCCTGGCTCAGCAGAGCATCAAATGAAAGATAAACAGTACACTCTAAAAATAAATCACTAAAGAAAAGGTTTAGTTGCGCAAACTATGAAAATTCTGCTCTCTGACTCTGTTCCAAGTCTGTCAGTGCACAGACCACGTGCCTACCGCTTTTTATGGCCAATCACCTCTGCACACTGCCGACCCCCGCCCTCCCCTTCTACCTCTTCAGTGTGCACGTAGTGTACCGTAACCGTACCAGTCTGGTGGGCATCATACGTGGCTCCTTCACTTTAGAAACAGTGTCAGACAGTTATGCGATCAGGTACCAGGCATCCCCCTCACGATTTTCTGGTTCCCGTTTAGAGATACAGCAGAGCATTGAGTGACTGCACTGCTCCACACGCCACTGAGAAGTGAGCATAGATAGGCAGGCAGGTTTAGGCTAGGAGCGCAACTTCGCAAGCCCCACGGCACGCCCACAACATTCATAGTGAAATTGGGCAGGGGAGGAGCAAAGTACAAACAAGCAAAAGTAGCCGGGAAAACTATTTGTGGAAATTGCAGTGCTGGCTCAAGGGGCAAAAAAAATGTGTGTCTACATTTTCCCCAGTCCCACTAATGTTCACAAATGTTGGCCCCTCTAATAAAAAATCTATGCATTTCTACATTGTATTTCTTTGAATTTCAATAAAATTAAAAAAAAAAAAAAAAAAATTTTTTTTTGGTGGTGTCACCCCCTGGAGGGTGTCACCCGGGTGCGGCTCGCACCCCGCTAGTGACGCCACTGTGTGGGGGATATAAATTAGTTGTGGCAAGAGTGAATACAGTATGTATATATAGGGAAAATAAGAGATAGGTATGGAAGAGGAAGGGGGGAAGGGAGTGTAAACATATTATCTGTATTGAGAAGTGAAATGGAAAAGAGGAGTCTAATATCCTATTGCTTGGGAGGAGTATGTAAAAAATACAAGATGAAATAATTAGTGGATACATGTGTGGATAAAAGCAATACAAAATAGTACTATGTGTTGATAAAAGAGTATTAGGAGAAAACTGTGTGTTAGCAGAAGTGAATGAGGAGAAATGAATAAAAAATGCAATATCAATAAATTTGAAACTGTAAGCTCATATCAATCTCAAATGTAGAACAGGAGATGTTAGTCAAAAGCAGCAAGATCCATGTTTAAATTGAGAACTACTGGACTCAAAGTTTGTAGCTTATAAATCCAGAACATTTTTCTTTGTCTCAATCTATTGTAACGATTGTAACAGGGGGAGGGCAAAATTTGTTCAATAGGGGTTAAAGAGAAAATATTGGTATTCCCCTTTTGGTGTCCATGACAATGGGCAGCCACACTATGGGGTTTTAGTAGTTTTTTCTTATTGTAAAGGTGTTCGTTCCATCTTGATCTGATGGTATGGCAGGTACACCCTACATATTGTACCCCACAAATACATGTTAATAAATAAACTACATAAGTCGAAGAACAATCCATGTGTGTCTCAATAGAAAAAATAGTTTTAGTTTGGTTAGATTGAAAATCGGCTTCATCTATACACTCTTTATTTTTTACCTTAGAACAACTTATTAAAGATGAACACAGACACTGGTGGGACAAAGACACGCTTACTAAGAGTGTCTAAAAAACAAATACCCAGAGGTCTGCGTATCTTTAAGAACTGTTCTTTTGAAAATGATGTTGGAATTTTAGAAAAATGGCAAAAAACATTTGATGATTGTTCTTTTGATCTAATAGAAATTTTGATTCAACATAGACAAACTCTTATAGACAAAATTAGTGCTGAAATTGATTCAGTACAGAAGGAATTAGAACCTTTCAAAACTCACTCTGAATATAAGAACCTAAATAAAAAAAGTTATAGAAAGAACTGACCAGTTCCAACATGAACTTATCTTAGTTAAAAATAAAAAAATGAATAGTGATAATGAAGATTATAGCAAAGGGGAAGTATATACATCCAACCACAAACATAGAAATGATTCACAGGACAACGCCAATGAAAACACTCAGAATGATTGGACCTTGGTCCAAAATAGGAATAAAAATAGATACCACAATAACAAAAATAAAACTTGCTGTAATCAATCAACTCAGCAGTACACTACCAAACCCAACAGTGAGCATTATAAGTCCAACTATCAAAATTATTCTACACATGAACATAATAATGGACAAACTAATAATTTTGCTGAACCTAATAGATATCAGGCACTGTTACCTACTCCTACATCACATGCAACAGACCCTATTAGATATCAAGCATCATTTACCTACTCCCACACCACACATAGCCATGCCCTCCACATCAGGACATGACACAAATGCTGCAAATTCAGTAATTTTAGGGAATCCGCAAACCCATGGTGGAAAATGCATCCAAACCCACCAAATACGCCAAGATCAAAACAAAGACACACAAACGGGGCTGCAGAGGACACAACACAGCCTCCAAAAAAGAAAGAATTCAAAAAATAAAAAAGGGAGTTTTTAACCTGTCAAGTCATGAATTAACAGATCATGAATACACACTATTGGTCAAAGGACTATCCTTTTGTCCCTCAAACACACATTCTACTTTTGAACTTTATGTAGATATTAATAGATATGTGAGAAAATTTTCCCTACAAAAATATTTTGCACAAAAAAAAGCTGAAAGATACTAATTGTTTGCCTATCTTAACTGATTCTATGCTCCCTTCAAACAAACAAGATATTATTTATGTTGAACCTGATACTTTAGCGGACCAATTGATGAGTGGCTATAACTATAGCAATAAATTCAATAAATCCACTTTTTACACCTAATCTCAAATATGAAAGACATTTATCCCTGTTTAGAGATATGATCATTGAGGATTTTGAAAAATTTTCCAAACAGATTACCAGGAAACACAATTTGAAATATCATGAAAGAATGGCTCTAAGTAAATTATTGAATACACCAAATTTAGTCATTTGTGAGGCTGACAAGGGAGGTGGGATTGTTTTACAAAATATATCCGATTATCTAACTGAAGCCAACCGCATATTAAATGATCACGAGTATTATATCATCTTACCTAGTGATCCTACTACAAAATATTTAAAATCTTTAGTTGATTTAATAGCAAGTGGCTTCAAAGAAAATCTCTTGACAAAAAAAGAAAAATATTATACTATTCCAACTAAACCAAATGTGACTTTCTATTATAATTTGCCTAAAGTGCATAAAAATAAAACCCACCCCCAGGTCGCCCTATAATAGCTGGTATTGGAAGTCTCACTGATAACTTTTCCTCTTATATCGACTATTTCTTGCAAAAATATGTGGTTGGTCTAGAATCATACATCAACGACTCAACAGATCTTTTGTCTAAATTATCTCACATATCATTTACAGATAAACATGTATGGTTAACATGCGATGTTAACTCTTTGTACTTAAATATACCTCATAAGTTAGGAATAGAAACCACAAGATGGTTCTTAGAACAAGATCCATATGTGTCACATACTCAGACTCATTTTCTATTGGATATCATATCTTTTATTTTAACCCATAATTATTTTCTATATTATGATCAATTTTTTCTTCAAATCAAGGAAACAGCCATTGGAACCAGATTTGCCTTAAGCTTTGCAAACCTGTATATGGGATATTTTGAGAATACATATGTTTACAACTCTCCAGACGAGGCAAATCTAGTTTTCTATGGCCGTTACATTGATGATCTGATTTTTATTTTTGAAGGTGACAGTATCACTGCATCTTCATTTGTATCAACTCTTAACAAGAATAATATGGGAATTTCTTTTACCTATCATGTCGACCCAGTTTCAATAGTGTTTTGTATTTATGTATATTCTCTACCTGTGAAGGAACTATTGGCTCTAAAACTCATTTTAAACCACTAGATAGTAACAGCTATTTACATTTTAGTAGCAACCACTATCAACCATGGAAAACTAATGTGCCTTATAGGAAATACCAAAGATTACGTAGAAATTGTAGCTCTCTTGCTGACTATGATTCACAAAGGGAAATTATCACCAAAAGATTCATTGATAAAGGTTATCCTACGGATATTGTCCATAATGGCTATTTGAGAGCTAGATCATTGGATAGGAATGAAATTGTAAAGTATACACAGAACAATAATAAAAACAACAAACAGGACATACCTTCCTCTATGTTAATCACAAGGTACACATCCAATCATAAAAAATACAAAACATTCTACAAAAACATTGGCATCTACAGTACTTCTAAAAGATCCTATTTTAAAGGGTCTAATAGGAGAAAGACAAAATGTGTTTTTAAAAGGGCTCAAACCCTAAAAAACAAGCTAGGACCAAGTAGAATTGTAGTTAGGAAAAACAATAAAAAAAGCAGCAAAAAAGTACAAACTTACGGCTAGATTTGGAGTTTTGTCGGTAACGACCCGAAAAGCTAACGCCGGCTTTTTTCTGGCCGCACCATAAAAATAACTCTGGTATTGAGAGTCCACATAAAGGCTGCGTTAGGCTCCAAAAAAGGAGCGTAGAGCATATTTAACGCAGCTTCAACTCTCGATACCAGAGTTGCTTACGCAAGCGGCCAGCCTCAAAAACGTGCTCGTGCACGATTCCCCCATAGAAAACAATGGGGCTATTTGAGCTGAAAAAAAAACTAACACCTGCAAAAAAGCCGCATTCAGCTCCTAACGCAGCCCCATTGTTTGCTATGCGGAAACACTTCCTATGTCTGCACCTAACACTCTAACATGTACCCCGAGTCTAAACACCCCTAACCTTACACTTATTAACCCCTAATCTGCCGCCCCCGCTATCGCTGACCCCTGCATATTATTATTAACCCCTAATCTGCCGCTCCGTAAACCGCCGCTACTTACATTATCCCTATGTACCCCTAATCTGCTGCCCTAACATCGCCGACCCCTATATTATATTTATTAACCCCTAATCTGACCCCCACAACGTCGCCTCCACCTGCCTACACTAATTAACCCCTAATCTGCCGAGCGGACCTGAGCGCTATTATAATAAAGTTATTAACCCCTAATCCGCCTCACTAACCCTATAATAAATAGTATTAACCCCTAATCTGCCCTCCCTAACATCGCCGACACCTAACTTCAATTATTAACCCCTAATCTGCCGACTGGAGCTCACCGCTATTCTAATAAATGTATTAACCCCTAAAGCTAAGTCTAACCCTAACACTAACACCCCCCTAAATTAAATATAATTTACATCTAATGAAATTAATTATCTCTTATTAAATAAATTATTCCTATTTAAAGCTAAATACTTACCTGTAAAATAAATCCTAATATAGCTACAATATAAATTATAATTATATTATAGCTATTTTAGGATTAATATTTATTTTACAGGCAACTTTGTAATTATTTTAACCATGTACAATAGCTATTAAATAGTTAAGAACTATTTAATAGTTACCTAGTTAAAATAATTACAAAATTACCTGTAAAATAAATCCTAACCTAAGTTACAATTAAACCTAACACTATACTATCATTAAATTAATTAAATAAAATACCTACAATTACCTACAATTAAACCTAACACTACACTATCAATAAATAAATTAAATACAATTCCTACAAATAACTACAATGAAATAAACTAACTAAAGTACAAAAAATAAAAAAGAACTAAGTTACAAAAAAATAAAAAAATATTTACAAACATAAGAAAAATATTACAACAATTTTAAACTAATTACACCTACTCTAAGCCCCCTAATAAAATAACAAAGACCCCCAAAATAAAAAAATGCCCTACCCTATTCTAAATTACTAAAGTTCAAAGCTCTTTTACCTTACCAGCCCTGAACAGGGCCCTTTGCGGGGCATGCCCCAAGAAGTTTAGCTCTTTTGCCTGTAAAAAAAAACATACAATACCCCCCCCAACATTACAACCCACCACCCACATACCCCTAATCTAACCCAAACCCCCCTTAAATAAACCTAACACTAAGCCCCTGAAGATCATCCTACCTTGTCTTCACCTCACCAGGTATCACTGATCCGTCCTGGCTCCAAAATCTTCATCCAACCCAAGCGGGGGCTGGCGATCCATCATCCGGTGGCTGAAGAGGTCCAGAAGAGGCTCCAAAGTCTTCATCCTATCCGGGAAGAAGAGGCGATCCGGACCGGCAACCATCTTGATCCAAGCGGCATCTTCTATCTTCATCCGATGACGACCGGCTCCATCCTGAAGACCTCCACCGCGGACCCATCTTCTTCCGGCGACGTCCAACTGAAGAATGACGGTTCCTTTAAGGGACGTCATCCAAGATGGCGTCCCTCAAATTCCGATTGGCTGATAGGATTCTATCAGCCAATCGGAATTAAGGTAGGAATATTCTGATTGGCTGATTCCATCAGCCAATCAGAATCAAGTTCAATCCGATTGGCTGATTGGATCAGCCAATCGGATTGAACTTGATTCTGATTGGCTGATTCCATCAGCCAATCAGAATATTCCTACCTTAATTCCGATTGGCTGATAGAATCCTATCAGCCAATCGGAATTCGAGGGACGCCATCTTGGATGACATCCCTTAAAGGAACCGTCATTCTTCAGTTGGATGTCGCCGGAAGAAGATGGGTCCGCGGTGGAGGTCTTCAGGATGGAGCCGGTCATCATCGGATGAAGATAGAAGATGCCGCTTGGATCAAGATGGTTGCCGGTCCGGATCGCCTCTTCTTCCCGGATAGGATGAAGACTTTGGAGCCTCTTCTGGACCTCTTCAGCCACTGGATGATGGATCGCCAGCCCCCGCTTGGGTTGGATGAAGATTTTGGAGCCAGGACGGATCGGTGATACCTGGTGAGGTGAAGACAAGGTAGGATGATCTTCAGGGGCTTAGTGTTAGGTTTATTTAAGGGGGGTTTGGGTTAGATTAGGGGTATGTGGGAGGTGGGTTGTAATGTTGGGGGGGGGTATTGTATGTTTTTTTTTACAGGCAAAAGAGCTGAACTTCTTGGGGCATGCCCCGCAAAGGGCCCTGTTCAGGGCTGGTAAGGTAAAAGAGCTTTGAACTTTAGTAATTTAGAATAGGGTAGAGCATTTTTTATTTTGGGGGGCTTTGTTATTTTATTAGGGGGTTTAGAGTAGGTGTAATTAGTTTAAAATTGTTGTAATATTTTTCTTATGTTTGTAAATATTTTTTTATTTTTTGTAACTTAGTTCTTTTTTATTTGTTGTACTTTAGTTAGTTTATTTCATTGTAGTTATTTGTAGATATTGTATTTAATTAATGTATTGATAGTGTAGTGTTAGGTTTAATTGTAGTTAATTATAGGTATTTTATTTAATTAATTTAATGATAGTATAGTGTTAGGTTTAATTGTAACTTAGGTTAGGATTTATTTTACAGGTAATTTTGTTATTATTTTAACTAGGTAGCTATTAAATAGTTCTTAACTATTTAATAGCTATTGTACCTGGTTAAAATAATTACAAAGTTGCCTGTAAAATAAATATTAATCCTAAAATAGCTGCAATGTAATTATAATTTATATTGTAGCTATATTAGGATTTATTTTACAGGTAAGTATTTAGCTTTAAATAGGAATAATTTATTTAATAAGAGTTAATTTATTTCGTTAGATTAAAATTATATTTAACTTAGGGGGGTGTTAGTGTTAGGGTTAGACTTAGCTTTAGGGGTTAATACATTTATTAGAATAGCGGTGAGCTCCGGTCGGCAGATTAGGGGTTAATAATTGAAGTTAGGTGTCGGCGATGTTAGGGAGGGCAGATTGGGGTTAATACTATTTATTATAGGGTTAGTGAGGCGGATTAGGGGTTAATAACTTTATTATAGTAGCGATGCGGTCCGCTCGGCAGATTAGGGGTTAATAAGTGTAGGCAGGTGGAGGCGACGTTGAGGGGGGCAGATTAGAGGTTAATAAATATAATATAGGGGTCAGCGGTGTTAGGGGCAGCAGATTAGGGGTACATAAGGATAAAGTAGGTGGCGGCGCTTTGCGGTCGGCAGATTAGGGGTTAATAAGTGTAGGTAGCTGGCGGCGACGTTGTGGGGGGCAGATTAGGGGTTAATAAATATAATATAGGGGTCGGCTTTGTTAGGGGCAGCAGATTAGGGGTACATAAGGATAACGTAGGTGGCGGTCGGCAGATTAGGGGTTAAAAAAATGTAATCGAGTGGCGGCGATGTGGGGGGACATCGGTTTAGGGGTACATAGGTAGTTTATGGGTGCTAGTGTACTTTAGAGTACAGTAGTTAAGAGCTTTATGAACCGGCGTTAGCCCAGAAAGCTCTTAACTACTGACTTTTTTCTGCGGCTGGAGTTTTGTCATTAGATTTCTAACGCTCACTTCAGACACGACTCTAAATACCGGAGTTAGAAAAATCCCATTGAAAAGATAGGATACGCAATTGACGTAAGGGGATCTGCGGTATGGAAAAGTCACGGCTGAAAAGTGAGCGTTAGACCCTATTTTGAGTGACTCCAAATACCGGAGGTTGCCTAAAACCAGCGTTAGGAGCCTCTAATGCTGGTTTTCACGGCTACCGCCCAACTCTAAATCTAGCCGTAAGGATCTAAAGAAAATTCCCATGCTAATGTTTCTTCAAATGTATCTGCTAAGGACAGCTTTAAATGCAATAAAAATAAATGCAATATGAGAACATATGTTACCCACAGGCAAGCCGATTTTCAATCTAACCAAACAAAAAAACATTTCTATTCAAGCACACATGGATTGTTCTTCGACTTACGTAGTTTATTTATTAACATGTATTTGTGGGGTCCAATATGTAGGGCGTACCTGCCGTACCATCAGAGCAAGATAAAATGAAAACCTTTACAATATGAAAAAACAACTTAAACCCCATAGTGTGGCTGCCCATTTTCGTGGACACCACAAGGGGAATACCAGTATTTTCTCTATAACCTCTATTGAACAAATTTTGCCCTCCCCCTGTTACAATCATTACAATAGATTGAGACAAAGAGAAACTTTCTGGATTTATAAGATACAAACTTTGAGTCCAGTAGGTCTCAATTTAAACATGGATCTTGCTGCTTTTGACTAACATCTCCTGATCTACATTTTAGGTTGTATTTTTGTTTGATATGAGCTCACAGTTTCAAATTTATTGATATTGTATTTTATATTCATTTCTTCTCATCCACTTCTGCTAACACACAGTTTTCTCCTAATACTCTTTTATCAACACATAGTACTATTTTGTATGGCTTTCATCCACACATTTATCCACTAATTATTTCATCTTGTATTTTTTACATACTCCTCCCAAGCACTAGGATATTAGACTCCTCTTTTCCATTTCACTTCTCAATACACATAATATGTTTACACTCCCTTCCTCCCCTCCCTCTTCCATACATATCTCTTATTCTCCCTATTTATACATACTGTATTCACTCTTGCCACAACTAATGTATATCCTCCACATCGTATTTCCTATAATCTGAGGTTCACACTTTAGTAACAACACGTTAACTAGAGCATATCTTTCATACATAATGACAAGTAATCACATATTCACAATATTTACTCAATATTTTCGTATAACACATACTTATATCACTTTATGATAGGTCACAACAATTATACTCCCCTTATCTACCATCACTACTTGAGGATATTTTAAATTTCTCGACTCCACTATCCACATTGTTATTAAGAATTAGCGATCCACTTAGGCGATATATATATACAGTTCTCACTTTCTCCCTTTAGTCTTCACACCGATAGTTGCTTGTTTATCCCATTTCTGATATTTCTCACAATTCATTTTTCTTTCAACCCTTATGTCCCGTCTATCCTTTATGGCTGTGATATCATATCAAACTTTAAAATGTTTATTGTTGTATCTTGTTTATTTATATACTTTTTTATGCACTAATTGCTTTTACCGGCTATTATCATTTACTTGTACCTATACATCTGTTATTTTTACATTATGTATTTATTTATTGCATTGTACGTGAATATTAGTTTTTATTCATTTATGTTATATCTTTGACAGTTCCTGTGGTCAATTTGATTGTTTTAATTGTGAGACACAGAATCCAGTGATTAGGTTTCAGCCTTCCTATTTCACCTGTTACCTTGATTGGTGGCCGTGACTTATTGTTCTGTGGATATATACCTGTGCCTTAGTATTGATTGTTAGCCTGATGGAGCAGTGGTTAATCCACTGAGAAATGCTTTGCTTTTAATAAACCTTTTTTTTTTTTTTAAATCTGGAACTGTCACTTTCACTGTGTACTTTTGCAAGCATCCAGTCACAGTTTGAATCTCCCGTTTTCCTATTTTGGATTCACATTTTTCTTGCTGACCGTCTGTGCTCTCAGCTGCATCCTGGGCTTATTACCTCACAGGGAATCAGTAGAACGTACTGATGCTGTTTGGCTTCTCCTGGTATAGCTGAATCCACATGCTGTACTCTCAGCCCGACTGCTACTGCCAGTGACTGTCTCGCTGGGGGGACCGGTGTGTCCCAGCTCGCGTCTCACGCACCACTGGTGGTGCCTGCTAAAACGTGAGTTGCCACTTGTCTTCATTTGAAGTTTTAACCCTGTTCGAACTTACTCACCCTATGAAGTGTCACCATTTTCTCTCTTACATGTCGTTCTAGAATTGCCTTACACTAGAAACACCCTCTAAATCTTGTTTGAGGCCTCACTTGGACCTCTTGATCACCATAAAACCACTTCATCAGAGGGTACCCTGGGAAAAGGATACCACTATTAGGTCTCATGGTACAGATACATTTATAATTATCTAAAGTGAAAACACTATGTTAAATAATAGAATAACAAAACAGCACCTTTGGACATACAAATAACCATTACATTGATAAATTAAACAGTATGCAGAACCACGTAAAGGTGTACTCTTGTAATAAAATGTGGTGTGTATATATATATATATATATATATATATATATATAATGTCAAAAGACCTCTCTTGGACCTTAAAATAAAAGTAACACACATATGAAAGAGGACCTATAAAATTAAAAAGAGTTGTCATAAAAAGAAACAGGAAAACATATGTACTGTACACCAACATCTGGTTAGTGACATACACACATAGCCTGCAATTTTAATATATGGAGTTACATGCTAAATTATAGAGAAAAGTCAAGAAAATAACCCTAGTTAGGAAACATATAGTTGAAACAATAGGTAGGTTATCTCTATCCAATTTGTACCCAGAAAGACAACTAACTAAGATTAAGGAGAACAATGACTTGATAACCTACTAGCTCATAAACTTATATAACTCCTCTAAATCATCAAAGAAAACTACAAGTGAAAGTGAATGTTTAGCCTTATATAATTGAGCAAGGTTTAGCATACAGCTAGGTAAACCTGATTGTACCCAAAGGAACTGCCCTGGTGCCTCTTTTAGAAGTTTAGAGCTATTTGTGACATTAAAGCTAGCACGATCAAGCCCATTTCCTCTTCTAGGTTGTAGTGTAGTAACACTCACAATTAAACCATAAAATAACAAAGAGGGGGTTTGGATTTAAGTATGCCTCTTTGCTCCAGCTGCACACAGCAAAGGGTGCAGAAAAGATATCAGTGTAAGCACTTACCAGGTTACTAGGGGTGCCGAAGGTCTCACGGAGAGGACACTGCCAAAGAACTCAATGGTCCAGATCAGGGCTCTGGAATCATGCAAACAGCAAACTTGGCATTAGTCGAAACAGCAAGTCATATAGCATTTGTTAGTAGGCTTTTCTTCTAAGGATGCTGTTAATATCTTAAGATAATCAGCAGATTATCTGGTTCACTCCAGGAACTTCTGATATTGCGACCTAATAAGGTCGCTGCCCAGGCATGCGCTCCCAAAAAATATATGTATTTTCTTTTATTGAAATTTCCATACACAATACAAGAAAAGTAAGCAAACTGAATTAAGTACATTAGTGAAAAGATAACTCCTCTATTCACAAATTACCTCACACCTTCAAATTCAGCTGCCAGGGTGCCAACAGGTTATAGAATACAAGTCAAAAATGCGGCACTCACTGGTCCTTTTAATCAGACTCAGAATCGCCGGAAACAGGAGTTAAAAAGCAGCGGTCTTAAGACCGCTGCTCCTTAACTCATCCTCCACCTCTGAGGCTGCGGACATCAATCCGCCCAATCCTATATGATCAGGTTGATTGACCGCAAATCTGCAGGGGGCAGCATTGCACAAGCAGTTCACCAGAACTGCTTGTGCAATGCTAAATGCTGACAGCATATGCTGTCTGCATTCAGCGGTCTGCAGACATGATACGCTACAGCGTATCATGTTTGCCAGACATTGATAAATCAGCCCCTTAATATAAAATATGCAGGACAAAAATTGTATTTTTAAGGTGCGTCAGTATTGCAACAAAATTTGTCACCAAAAATCGTATTGTATCAAAAATGTATTATGTAAATTACTCAGGAGTAAATCATAATTTAAGTACACAGGATGTGTTCTTTTAAATACAAAATACAAAGCTTAATAGTTTTTTTGTAAAATATAGGCTGAAAATAAGCGTTCCATGGGTGTATATGAAATTGTCCCTCTAATCTCAGCATAATTCTGTAAAGATTTTCACACTTCAAATCTCAGTTTTTTTCTCGCCAACTAAAGGCTTTTCTCAAAACACTGAAAATACTTATAATCCTAATAGACAAACACGTTCATGCGAAATTAAGGCGATTGTAAGATACTATACGCAGAAAGCAGTGTAATGTGATTTATATTGGCTGCAGGATTTCATTTTTAAAGTGCACCCCCTGCTCACTGCTAACTTCGCTCCACGAGTTTTCCTTTCCAGCAAGCTCCATTATTTTTAATAGGAGACATCTCGTCACGCTCAGAGACTGCCCATTTTTTACGATAATCCCACCAGGGCAGCCTCTGCGAGGGTCAGCGAGAAAAACCATGTCTGAAATTGCGAGGTTTAGTTAATCGAGCCCTAAGTATTGGGTTTTGGTATACAGATAATATAAAGAAGCACACTAAATTACTTTTCCCTCTAACTGCACTCAAAGTAAAAATAAAGCTGAAAGTAAAAAGTTAACATGAACGAAAAACTGATTTGAGCTAACTTCAGGACTTCGGATACTGCAACTGTACAACGTTTTTTCTTCTCATAGACTTCTATTGGGCGCACTTTAAAAAAACAACAGTTATTGCTCGCTGACACCATGTTAGACCAACTGCACTAAACCCGAAGTTAGTTAGGAATACTTTAAATTCCTGTTTTCTTTACATAGAAGAAAATGCTCTTTTTATTAAAATTGTTATATATATATATATATATATATATATATATATATATTTATTTATTAACATACAAACATAGAATTTGATGGTAGATAAGAACCAAAAAGGCCCTTGTATTATAGAATGGGTTAGTATTTTTAAGGAATATTACTATAGTTTATTGCTAGTATAGTTTTTTTTTTTTTATTTTGGGGTGTTTTTTTTTTTTTTAAAGTGGACCCATTAGAATAAGCATTAATGTTTTTGTATGTTCAGTAAAAAACAATTTCTGTAATGGTAGGTTTTTTATTTTCTGAAATAGTAGCTTTTTTATTTCACATAATGTTAGTTTTTTTTTTAAGGTAATGATAGTTGTTTTTTGTTTTTTTCATATAATGTTAGTTTTTTTTTCATATGTTAGTTTTTTTCGGTAACTTAGGGGGTGTTTGGGGCTTAGCTGGTTAGGGGGTTTAGATGTTAGTGGGTATTTTGTGATGAGGTTGTGGCGGTTTTGGGATTAATAGTGTAGAGTAGTACTTTGCGGTGAAGGTTGTGGTGGTTTAGGGGTTAGTAATGTAGTGGGGTAGTTTGCAAGCAATTGCATTTACTTTCAACTTGTAATACAAGCGCACATTGCCGCTCAATGCTGCCCATAGAAAATATGGGGAGCGTAAATTACTGTGAGTTTGCGTAAACAAATTTGTGGTAATTTAAACAGTGCACCACTTGTAATATGGATTTGAGCATAAAAAACACAGCCATCTCGTGGTTGCGTTTCTGCTCCTTGCGTAAACGATAGTGCTCCACATGTAATCTAGCCCTATTTATCTTTAGGGAGACTAAATACACACAGAGAGAAGCACACTCACAGGAACAAACAACCGGCTCAATACCTTTGTTAGCCTGTTCTGTGGCGATTTACCATCTGGGTGGAAGCACACTCACAGGAACGAACAACCAGCTCAATACCATTGTTTGCCTGTTCTATGGCGATTTACCGTCTGGGTGCAGCTTCTTTTAGCCCAGTAATGCTTTTCACAGAGTAGAATTTTCCTGTAGTATATCAGTCTGATCCTGCCTATTACGGTTAGTCCAGCACCGAAATACCAGGCAATTTCTCTCTGAACAAGGAACACAGCAACTCCAGACGATTGTTTCAGCCTTCATTGGGCCTCGTCAGTGAGGTGCAGCCATATTCCTCTAAGCACACTGAGCAAGGAGTCCATGTCTGGTTGACCCTTTTTACCTTTATGAGTTCTTAATTTATCAGCAGTGTTGAAAATTTTCATTTAAAAAGGCTAGGTTTAGTGGCTATGCAAAGTTTAATTTCATTTTTAAAGTTTCCAATAGAATTATATTTGTTTTACTTATGCATATACCAAAACTGAAGGTAAGATTATAAAATGATGTTGAAAACATATATGTAACTTTACAATTACAAATATTCCATTATTCATATTTATAATTGTATTTACTTACATGGTCTTACTTCTGTGTGTTTAACCACTACAAAAAGCTTAAAGGGAGATTAAACCCAATTTTTTTCTTTCATGATTTAGATAGAGCATGCAATTTTTACCTACTTTCCAATTTACTTCTGTTATCATATTTGTTTCTTTGTCTTCATATCATTTGTTGAAGGAGCAGCTACATATTACTGGTAGCTAGTTGAACACATCTGGTGAACCAATGGAATCAGGCATTTGTGTGCAGCCACCAATCAGCAGCTACCTCCCAGTAATGCATTGCTGCTCTTGAGCCTACCTTGTTATGCTTTTCTACTAAGAATACCAAGAGAAGAATGAAGCAACTAAGATAACAGAAGTAAATTGGAAAGTTGTTTAAAATCATACGCTCTGGGGCCGAATTATCATTGTGCGAGCGGACATGATCCGATATTGCGGATCATGTCCGCTGCGCATCGATAAATGCTGACAGCATATGCTCTCTGCATTTATCATTGCACCAGCAGTTCTTGTGAACTGCTGGTGCAATACCGCCCCCTGCAGATTCACGGCCAATCGGCCACTAGCAGGGGGTGTCAATCAATCCCGACCGGTATTCGACCAGGTTGATTTCTGACGATTTCTGTCCGCCGCCCCAGAGCAGGCGGACAGGATATGGAGCAGCGGTCTTTAGAAACACGGGGCATCAATCAAAAAAATTGGGTTTTGTATTCCTTTAAGCACGCAATAGAAGTACCCCTCAGGACTTGCAGAGCATGCTATTTGCACATCCGAGTCGTGCGATAAGCCTTCTAATTGGATCAGCAGTGTTCTCTGATGAGGACCAGCAGTGTTCTGAGAGTCTCAAGTGGTATTTCTACTATGTGTTAACCCCTTTGTAGGGGTTAACTACACAGTAGTCTAGGATTGATAGTCTTAAAACTACATGTTTTAACAGATTACAGCATGTATTTGTTTTACTATAATGCCCCTTTAATTTGATAGGAAATGTAAGAACTAAATATCCTTTACAACTTCATGGTGAATACATTTTTAGAATGAATATTACAGAGCATGTAGGTAGGTCTACTTTGGCCTCAATTTGATAAGGCTCCAGTGGGAGCTGAAATGTTATGGCTTTGAGCCAACTTTATACCATTGAATAGATATACTATAAAAGCAAACAATCTAGGTGTGTTGATAAGTTACCTTATATAAACTTTCCTTATTCCACGATTCATAATCTTTTTCAAAAATCTTAAAAGATGTGTTACTCAGTATTTCTTTAGGAATATTGCAGTTCCAAGACAGCAATAATGTCCTATTAACCATCGTCACTGTGAGATTTTTAGGGCGAAGTAGATAAAAGTCTGAAAGAAATTGAATGTAAAATGTAAAATGGACAGTATACACCACTTTACATATAACTGCATGTAATAGACACTACTATAAAGAAGAATATGCTATGCACAGGAAATGATCTAAAAATCCAGTATAAAACATTTATTAGAAGCTCCCAGTTTAGCACAATTGATGAGGTTATGCTGTAATACTCACTGAAAAGGGCTGAGAAAGCAGAAAGAGCAGATACTCCCCCCCCCCCCATGCATATGAGAAGACCCATTACACAAACAGGAGCATGCAGGAATCTGTAGACTTCAGTCTACATCTGATACTTTGGGGCTTTATTAGGAGTCTGAAAATCAGCACAATGTTTTTTAAAAATAAATAAAACTATACATTGTTAAAAAAAAAAAAAAAAAAAAAAAAAAACACGAAACACTCCCAGACGTGCTATATAAATGTATCATCTACAAAACATTCATGCAAAGAAAAATCTAGTGTACAATGTCCCTTCTATGTCTTAGGGTTACTGGCAATTGTATCCTTTAAGAAAACATTAAAATGTATTTATTAAAACTACTTGGGACCAGAACATGTTTGAATTTTGAAATAGTTTGGATTTTGGAATATTTACATCTGTAAAATGGGACAGTTTGCAGAGAGGACGGAAGAAAGTATGAACAACAATATCTTATGTCATTTAGACAATATTTACATATCATAATTCAGCGTATACATGTAAGCTAATGGTAGTTTTATAGAATTCCTAATACTTTTGTATACATAGTATGGTACTGTAATCAATTTGTTTTACATGCTGTAATACTTTTTAAATATACGTATTCACTATTATTTACAATTTAGAACACAAAATATGAACCAAAGTAAAAGGCAGCAACTGACAGGAGGAGACAAATAATAGTTTTTGAGAATCCTACATATTAATTAAAAAGTTTGGATTTCAGAATAAAATTGGATTTTAGAATTCTGGATTTGGGGTTTTGTACCTGTATTAAGGAACTATGTTTTGGATATTTAAAAATAAACTGATAACATTGAAATGCAAATTATATTGTTTATAAAGATAGATAACACCTTTACTACCCATTCCCTAGCTTTGCACAACCAGCATTGTTATATTATTAAATTTATAACATTTAAACCTCTAAATTTCTGCCTGTTTCTAAGACACTACAGACAGCCTCTTATCATATGCTTTTGTATTAGCTTTTCACAACAGGAGACTGCTAGTTCATGAGGGTCATATCAATAACATTGTGCTCATGCCCATGGAGTTGTGCAGGACACTGCACTAATTGGCTAAAAGTCAATAGATAATGAATAAAAAGTATAGTTTTAATCTAACCATGTTGGCTGTGTAAAACTTGAGAATGGGTAATAAAGGGATTATCTATCTTTTTAAAAGATAACAATTTTGCAGTTAACTGTCCCTTTAAGAAACTGCTTAGTTGATACATTTATAGCATTCAAATTATCTAAGAATAAACTGGTAAATTGCTTAAGGCCTGATGATCTAAAACTAGTGAGAATATCTAAGATGTCTAGTCAGTACTGTGAGGTCTCTTAAATAATTATAGAAAATCACCTTTTAGATTGATATTCTCAAATGCGCTAACCTGACATGAAAAACATAATTTATGCTTACCTGATAAATTTATTTCTCTTGTAGTGTATCCAGTCCACGGATCATCCATTACTTGTGGGATATTCTCCTTCCCAACAGGAAGTTGCAAGAGGATCACCCACAGCAGAGCTGCTATATAGCTCCTCCCCTCACTGCCATATCCAGTCATTCGACCGAAACAAGACGAGAAAGGAGAAACCATAGGGTGCAGTGGTGGTGACTGTAGTTTAATTAAAATTTAGACCTGCCTTAAAAGGACAGGGCGGGCCGTGGACTGGATACACTACAAGAGAAATAAATTTATCAGGTAAGCATAAATTATGTTTTCTCTTGTTAAGTGTATCCAGTCCACGGATCATCCATTACTTGTGGGATACCAATACCAAAGCTAAAGTACACGGATGATGGGAGGGACAAGGCAGGAACTTAAACGGAAGGAACCACTGCCTGTAGAACCTTTCTCCCAAAAACAGCCTCCGAAGAAGCAAAAGTGTCAAATTTGTAAAATTTTGAAAAGTTGTGAAGCGAAGACCAAGTCGCAGCCTTGCAAATCTGTTCAACAGAGGCCTCATTTTTAAAGGCCCAGGTGGAAGCCACAGCTCTAGTAGAATGAGCTGTAATCCTTTCAGGGGGCTGCTGTCCAGCAGTCACATAGGCTAAGCGTATTATGCTCCGAAGCCAAAAGGAGAGAGAGGTTGCCAAAGCTTTTTGACCTCTCCTCTGTCCAGAGTAAACGACAAACAGGGCAGATGTTTGACGAAAATCTTTAGTAGACTGTAAGTAAAACTTCAAGGCACGGACTACGTCCAGATTATGCAAAAGACGTTCCTTCTTTGAAGAAGGATTAGGACACAATGATGGAACAACAATCTCTTGATTGATATTCCTGTTAGAAACCACCTTAGGTAAAAACCCAGGTTTTGTACGCAGAACTACCTTGTCTGAATGAAAAATCAGATATGGAGAATCACAATGTAAGGCAGATAAATCAGAGACTCTTCGAGCCAAGGAAATAGCCATCAAAAACAGAACTTTCCAAGATAAAAGTTTAATATCAATGGAATGAAGGGGTTCAAACGGAACTCCCTGAAGAACTTTAAGAACTAAGTTTAAGCTCCACGGTGGAGCAACAGTTTTAAACACAGGCTTAATCCTAACGAAAGCCTGACAAAATGCCTGGATGTCTGGAACTTCTGCCAGACGCTTGTGCAAAAGAATAGACAGAGCAGAGATCTGTCCTTTTAAAGAACTAGCTGATAATCCTTTGTCCAAACTCTCTTGGAGAAAGGACAATATCCTAGGAATCCTAACCTTACTCCATGAGTAACTCTTGGATTCACACCAATAAAGATATTTACGCCATATCTTATGGTAGATTTTCCTGGTGACAGGCTTCCGAGCCTGTATTAAGGTATCAATGACTGACTCGGAGAAGCCATGCCTTGATAGAATCAAGCGTTCAATCTCCATGCAGTCAGTCTATGAGAAAGTAGATTTGGATGATTGAAAGGACCTTGTATTAGAAGGTCCTGCCTCAGAGGCAGAGTCCATGGTGGAAGAGATGACATGTCCACTAGGTCACGCAGGCGCTATCAGAATCACAGATGCTCTCTCCTGTTTGACTTTGGCAATCAGTCGAGGGAGCAGAGGAAATGGTGGAAACACATAGGCCAGGTTGAAGAACCAAGGAGCTGCTAGAGCATCTATCAGCGTTGCTCCCGGGTCCCTGGACCTGGATCCGTAACAGGGAAGCTTGGCGTTCTGGCAAGACGCCATGAGATCCAGTTCTGGTTTGCCCCAACGATGGACCAGTTGAGCAAACACCTCCGGATGGAGTTCCCACTCCCCCGGATGCACAACCAGCATTGTTATATTATTAAATTTATAACATTTAAACCTCTAAATTTCTGCCTGTTTCTAAGACACTACAGACAGCCTCTTATCATATGCTTTTGTATTAGCTTTTCACAACAGGAGACTGCTAGTTCATGAGGGTCATATCAATAACATTGTGCTCATGCCCATGGAGTTGTGCAGGACACTGCACTAATTGGCTAAAAGTCAATAGATAATGAATAAAAAGTATAGTTTTAATCTAACCATGTTGGCTGTGTAAAACTTGAGAATGGGTAATAAAGGGATTATCTATCTTTTTAAAAGATAACAATTTTGCAGTTAACTGTCCCTTTAAGAAACTGCTTAGTTGATACATTTATAGCATTCAAATGTCGAGGGAGCAGAGGAAATGGTGGAAACACATAGGCCAGGTTGAAGAACCAAGGAGCTGCTAGAGCATCTATCAGCGTTGCTCCCGGGTCCCTGGACCTGGATCCGTAACAGGGAAGCTTGGCGTTCTGGCAAGACGCCATGAGATCCAGTTCTGGTTTGCCCCAACGATGGACCAGTTGAGCAAACACCTCCGGATGGAGTTCCCACTCCCCCGGATGAAAAGTCTGACGACTTAGAAAATCTGCCTCCCAGTTCTCTACGCCTGGGATGTGGATCGCTGACAGGTGGCAAGAGTGAGACTCTGCCCAGCGAATTATCTTTGAGACTTCTAACATCGCTAGGTTCCCCCTTGATGGTTGATGTAAACCACAGTCGTGATGTTGTCCGACTGAAATCTGATGAACCTCAGTGTTGCTAACAGAGGCCAAGCTAGAAGAGCATTGAATATTGCTCTTAACTCCAGAATATTTATTGTGAGGAGTTTCTCCTCATGAGTCCATGATCCCTGAGCCTTCAGGGAGTTCCAGACTGCGCCCCAACCTAGAAGGCAGGCATCTGTTGTTACAATCGTCCAATATGGCCTGCGAAAGGTCATACCCTTGGACAGATGGACCAGAGAAAGCCACCAGAGAACAGAATCTCTGGTCTCTTGATCCAGATTTAGTAGAGGGGACAAATCTGAGTAATCCCCATTCCACTGACTTAGCATGCATAATTGCAGTGGTCTGAGTGGTCTGAGAAATCTCATGAACCTCAGTGTTGCTAACAGAGGCCAAGCTAGAAGAGCATTGAATATTGCTCTTAACTCCAGAATATTTATTGTGAGGAGTTTCTCCTCATGAGTCCATGATCCCTGAGCCTTCAGGGAGTTCCAGACTGCGCCCCAACCTAGAAGGCAGGCATCTGTTGTTACAATCGTCCAATATGGCCTGCGAAAGGTCATACCCTTGGACAGATGGACCAGAGAAAGCCACCAGAGAATAGAATCTCTGGTCTCTTGATCCAGATTTAGTAGAGGGGACAAATCTGAGTAATCCCCATTCCACTGACTTAGCATGCATAATTGCAGTGGTCTGAGATGCAGGCGCGCAAATGGCACTATGTCCATTGCCGCTACCATTAAGCCGATTACTTCCATGCACTGAGCCACTGACGGGCGTGGAATGGAATGAAGGACACGGCAAGCATTTAGAAGTTTTGATAACCTGGACTCCGTCAGGTAAATTTTCATCTCTACAGAATCTATAAGAGTCCCTAGGAAGGAGACTCTTGTGAGTATTGATAGAGAACTCTTTTCCACGTTCACTTTCCACCCATGCGACCTCAGAAATGCCAGAACTATCTCTGTATGAGACTTGGCAATTTGAAAGCTTGACGCCTGTATCAGGATGTCGTCTAGATACGGAGCCACCGCTATGCCTCGCGGTCTTAGAACCGCCAGAAGTGAGCCCAGAAGCTTTGTAAAAATTCTCGGGGCAGTGGCCAACCCGAAGGGAAGAGCTACAAATTGGTAATGTCTGTCTAGAAAGGCAAACCTTAGGAACTGATGATGATCTTTGTGAATCGGTATGTGAAGGTAGGCATCCTTTAAGTCCACTGTGGTCATGTACTGACCCTCTTGGATCATGGGTAGGATGGTCCGAATAGTTTCCATTTTGAATGATGGAACTCTGAGGAATTTGTTTAAGATCTTTAGATCCAAGATTGGTCTGAAGGTTCCCTCTTTCTTGGGAACCACAAACAGATTTGAATAAAATCCCTGTCCTTGTTCCATCCGCGGAACTGGATGGATCACTCCCATTACTAGGAGGTCTTGCACACAGCTTAGGAATGCCTCTTTCTTTATCTGGTTTGATGATAACCTTGAAAGATGAAATCTCCCTTGTGGAGGAGAAGCTTTGAAGTCCAGAAGATATCCCTGAGATATGATCTCCAACGCCCAGGGATCCTGAACATCTCTTGCCTACGCCTGGGCGAAGAGAGAAAGTCTGACCCCCACTAGATCCGTTTCCGGATAGGGGGCCGTTCCTTCATGCTGTCTTGGGGGCAGCAGCAGGCTTCCTGGCCTGCTTGCCCTTGTTCCAGGACTGGTTAGGTTTCCAGGCCTGTCTGGAATGAGCAACAGTTCCCTCTTGTTTTGAAGCGGAGGAAGTTGATGCTGCTCCTGCCTTGAAATTTCGAAAGGCACGAAAATTAGACTGTTTGGCCTTTGATTTGGCCCTGTCCTGAGGAAGGGTATGACCCTTGCCTCCAGTAATGTCAGCAATAATTTCCTTCAAGCCAGGCCTGAATAAGGTCTGCCCCTTGAAAGGAATGTTGAGTAATTTAGACTTTGAAGTCACGTCAGCTGACCAGGATTTAAGCCATAGCGCCCTACGCGCCTGGATGGCGAATTCGGAATTCTTAGCCGTTAGTTTAGTCAAATGAACAATGGCATCAGAAACAAATGAGTTAGCTAGCTTAAGCGTTCTAAACTTGTAAATAATTTCATTCAATGGAGCTGTCTGGATGGCCTCTTCCAGGGCCTCAAACTAGAATGCCGCCACAGCAGTGACAGGCGCAATGCATGCAAGGGGCTTTAAAATAAAACCTTGTTGAATAAACATTTTCTTAAGGTAACCCTCCAATTTTTTATCCATTGGATCTGAAAAAGCACAACTGTCCTCAACTGGGATAGTGGTACGCTTTGCTAAAGTAGAAACTGCTCCCTCCACCTTAGGGACCGTCTGCCATAAGTCCCGTGTAGTGGCGTCTATTGGAAACATTTTTCTAAATATAGGAGGTGGGGAAAAGGGCCCACCGGGTCTATCCCACTCCTTGCTAATAATTTCTGTAAGCCTTTTAGGTATAGGAAAAACGTCAGTACACACCGGCACCGCATAGTATCTATCCAGCCTACACAATTTCTCTGGAATTGCAACTGTGTTACAGTCATTCAGAGCAGCTAATACCTCCCCAAGCAATACACGGAGGTTCTCAAGCTTAAATTTAAAATTAGAAATCTCTGAATCAGGTTTCCCAGAGTCAGAGATGTCACCCACAGACTGAAGCTCTCCGTCCTCATGTTCTGCATTCTGTGACGCAGTATCAGACATGGCTCTAACAGCATTTGCGCGCTCTGTATCTCTCCTAACCCCAGAGCTATCGCACTTGCCTCTTAATTCAGGCAATCTAGATAATACCTCTGACAGGGTATTATTCATGATTGCAGCCATGTCCTGCAAGGTAATCGCTATGGGCGTCCCTGATGTAATTGGCGCCATATTAGCGTGCGTCCCCTGAGCGGGAGGTGAAGGGTCTGACACATGGGGAGAGTTAGTCGGCATAACTTCCCCCTCGACAGAACCCTCTGGTGATAATTCTTTTATAGATAAAGACTGATCTTTACTGTTTAATGTGAAATCAATACATTTAGTACACATTCTCCTATGGGGCTCCACCATGGCTTTCAAACATAATGAACAAGTAGGTTCCTCTGTGTCAGACATGTTTAAACAGACTAGCAATGAGACTAGCAAGCTTGTAAAACACTTTAAAACAAGTTTACAAGCAATATAAAAAACGTTACTGCGCCTTTAAGAAACACAAATTTTCCCAAATTTTGAAATAACAGTGAAAAAATGCAGTTACACTAACGAAATTTTTACAGTGTATGTAATAAATTAGCAGAGCATTGCACCCACTTGCAAATGGATGATTACCCCTTAATACCAAAAACGGAATAACAAATGACAAAAACGTTTTTTAAACAGTCACAACAACTGCCACAGCTCTACTGTGGCTTTTTACCTCCCTCAATACGACTTTTGAAGCCTTTTGAGCCCTTTAGAGAAGTCCTGGATCATGCAGGAAGAAGCTGGATGTCTGTGTCTGTAATTTTTGCTGTGCAAAAAAACGCCAAAATAGGCCCCTCCCACTCATATTACAACAGTGGGAAGCCTCAGGGAACTGTTTCTAGGCAAAATTCAAGCCAGCCATGTGGAAAAAACTAGGCCCCAATAAGTTTTATCACCAAACATATGAAAAAAACGATTAAACATGCCAGCAAACGTTTTAAAATACATTTTTATAAGAGTATGTATCTCTATTAATAAGCCTGATACCAGTCGCTATCACTGCATTTAAGGCTTTACTTACATTACTTCGGTATCAGCAGAATTTTCTAGCAAATTCCATCCCTAGAAAAATATTTTAACTGCACATACCTTATTGCAGGAAAACCTGCATGCTATTCCCCCTCTCAAGTTACCTCACTCCTCAGAATATGTGAGAACAGCAAAGGATCTTAGTTACTTCTGCTAAGATCATAGAAAACGCAGGCAGATTCTTCTAAATACTGCCTGAGATAAACAGTACACTCCGGTACCATTTAAAAATAACAAACTTTTGATTGAAGAAATAAACTAAGTATAAAACACCACAGTCCTCTTACGACCTCCATCTTAGTTGAGAGTTGCAAGAGAATGACTGGATATAGCAGTGAGGGGAGGAGCTATATAGCAGCTCTGCTGTGGGTGATCCTCTTGCAACTTCCTGTTAGGAAGGAGAATATCCCACAAGTAATGGATGATCCGTGGACTGGATACACTTAACAAGAGAAATATGATTATTTTACATTCCAATGTGCTTCACATAGCAGAATATGTTTATGAAGAAGGTGAGTGTGTGTTCTCTGAAACGTCAATATATTTTGGCACAAGCTTGGTGGAAATCCTATAATGCTGCTGTGATTTTTTTCTATCTATCGATCTATCTATATCTTTATATATAGTTACAGATATATATATAGGAATATCTATTTATACTAACGTTGAACATATTCCCCTATTTGCACAACATTAGAATGTGAAATTTTTACAGAAAATACATAGTATAACACTTTATTAAATACTAGTCCTAAAGCCTGTGTACACAGGCCATTTTTGCAGTACCTCGGTCCCACACCTTGCTCTCTCTCTCCCCCTCTCTTTTGCTCTCTCCCCCCCTACCTTTTGCTCTCTCTCTCTCCCCCTCTCTTTTGCTCTCTCTCCCCTCTCTTTTGCTCTCTCTCTCCCCCCCTCTCTTTTGCCCTCTCTCTCCCCCTTCTCTTTTTTGCGCTCTCACTCTCCCCCTCTCTTGTGTTCTCTCTCTCTCTTCCCCCTCTCTTTTGCTCTCTCTCCCAATCTCTTTTGCTCTCTCTCTCCCCTTCTCTTTTGCTATCTCTCTCCTCCTCATTCTTGCTCTCTCTCACACTCTCTATTTTGCTATCTCTCTCCCCCTCTCTCTTGCTCTCTCTCTCCCACTCTCTCTTTTGCTCTCTCTCTCCCCCTCTCTCTTTTGATCTCTCTCCTCTCTTTTGCGCTCTCTCTATTTTCCCCCTCTCTTTTGCTTTCTCTCTCCCCCTCTCTTTTGCTCTCTCTCCCCCCTCTCTTTTGTGTTCTCTCTCTCTCCCCCCTCTCTTTTGCTCTCTCTCCCCTCTCTTTTGCTCTCTCTCCCCACTCTTTTGCTCACTCTCTCTCTTTTGCTCTCTCTCTCCCTCTCTTTTGCTCTTTCTTTTCCCCCCCTCTTTTTTGTGCTCTCTCTCCCCCTCTCTTTTGCGCTCTCTCTCCCCCTCTCTTTTGCGCTCTCTCTCCCCCCTCTCTTTTTGCTCTCTCTCCCCCCTATTTTTGCTCTCTCTCCCCCCTCTCTTTTGCATTCTCTCTCCCCAACCCTCTCTTGTGCTCTCTCTCCCCCTCTCTTTTGCTCTCTCTCTCCCCTCTCTATTTTGCTCTCTCCCCTCTCTCTTTTGCTCTCTCTCTCCCCCTCTCTTTTGCTCTCTCTTTTTCTCTCTCTCCCCCTTCTTTTTTGCTATCTTTCTCCCCTCTCTCTTGTGCTCTCTCTCCCACTCTCTCTTTTGCTCTCTCTCCCCTATCTCTTTTGCTCTCTATCCCCCCTGTCTTTTGCTCTCTCTCCCGCCCTCTCTTTTGCTCTCTCCCCCTTCTCTTTTGCTCTCTCTCCCCCCTTCCTTTGTCTCTCTGTCTCCCTCTCTCTTTTGAAATGGAAGATATATAGAGGGCGACTCCTAGTGCAGATCAGTTAGCTTTAAATTCTCCCACTAACAACTCCCCTTGAAAGAATACTCACACAGTGGGAAGCACACTATAGTGCTAATGCAGCCTGCTGGGTATATTGCAGTGGCCCAGCGCACATATACACTCTGGTAATGAACAGTTCCAAGGTTTTTTTGCAGGATGTTCCAATAAAACAACAGGAGACTTCAGTGGATAAAAGGAACTTTATAAAAATCAATATATCATATAAAAACAGTCAGTAAAACACGCTACACGTTTCTCAGAGTTAACCACTCTGTTTCCTCAGGCAAGTAAGAGTATAAAATCTGATTATATCTGTCCAGTTCTATATTGGCTACACAAGGAGGCGCCCTTTCTCTTTTTATCTCATCCCTCTCTCTTTTGCTCTCTCTCCCTCTCTTTTGCTCTCTCCCTTTATCTCTCTTTTACCCCTCTCTTTTGCTCTCTCTCTCCCCTCTCTCTTTTGATGTCTCTCTCCCCCTCTCTTTTGCTCTCTCTCTCTCCCCCTTTCTTTTGCTATCTCTCTCTCCCCTCTCTCTTTTGCTCTCTCTCTCCCCCTCTTTTGCTCTTTCTTTTTCTCTCTCCCCCCTCTTTATTGCTATCTCTCTCCCCCCCCTCTCTCTCTCTCTCTCTCTCTCTCTCCCATTCTCTCTTTTGCTCTCTCCCTCCCCCTCTCTCTTTTTATCTCTCTCCCCCCTCTCTTTTGCTCTCTCTCCCCCCACTCTTTTGCTTTCTCTCCCCCCTCTTTTTTGCTCTCTTCCCCCTCTCTTTTGATGTCTTTCTCTCCCCCTTTCTTTTGCTCTCTCTCTCTCTCCCCCTCTCTCTTTTTATCTCTCTCCCCCCTCTCTTTTGCTCTCTCTCCCCTCACTCTTTTGCTTTCTCTCCCCCCTCTTTTTTGCTCTCTTCCCCCTCTCTTTTGA